>NC_084734.1:38971342-39043842 GCF_033978785.1 Entelurus aequoreus
TTTAGCTTTAGTTATTTCGGAATTAAATTACTACAATGAACAATCGTTTGTTGAGACTTGTTTTATTTCTTTATTTCTATAATCAAAAATAAAATGACAAACATCCCATTTTGGGTCCCAATTATATGTATCTATATGTAAGTATATACAGTACGTATTCATCTATGTATATATATATATATATATATATATATATATATATATATATATATATATATATATATATATATATATATATATAGACATACTGTGTATATAGTGTGAATGTTGTCTGTCTATCTGTGTTGGCCCTGCGATGAGGTGGCGACTTGTCCAGGGTGTACCCCGCCTTCCGCCCGATTGTAGCTGAGATAGGCTCCAGCGCCCCCTGCTACCCCGAAGGGAATAAGCGGTAGAAAATGGATGGATGGATATATATATATATATATATATATATATATATATATATATATATATATATATATATATATATATATATATATATATATATATATATATATATATATATATATATATATATACACACACACACACTTACACTTACATACATACATACATACATACATATATATACACACATACATATATATACATATGCAACTGTGTATATCTATGTATGTATAACAAATACATTTAATTTATAAAGCACTTTTCAAGACACACAAAGGCGCAGTTGATCACTTAATGTACATATATTTTTTGTACGTGTGTATCTACATACGTCATTTCCTGTCAATGGGAGAGGACGCAAAGAAAAAGGCTATGCTTTTGCTACAGGGGTTTTTGATAAGTTTGCAGATTTCTGACCACTGATTTGTGATCACAGCCACAGGAGAGTCACCTGGCATCTTCGAACTGATTTTGGTCCGTTGAAAGGCACTGATACGCTGAAATAAGGCAAGTTGGAAGAGCCGTTAGTCTCAAGCCAACGATCCCCTACCGCAAGTCAAAGCAGTTACCTAGCAACCACAAGCTACGGCGAGTTTGCAGCTGTTTTAAAGTGCGTCCGACAACACAGAGTGATATAAGTTGACATGCTGAAACATCACATTGATCTCTGAACGGCACAAGGTACGAAATTTTTGAAATAAACAAGTTTATAAAAGTGCCGCTAAAGGGTGGACCGCTAGCCTGTCCATCGGATGGGGACATCTCTACGCTGCTGACCCGTCTCCGCTCGGGATGGTTCCCGCTGGCCCCACCATGGACTGGACTTTCGCTGATGTGTTGGACTTTCACAATATTATGTCAGACCCACTCGACACCGAGGATGTCGTTGTGGCTTGTACAGCCCTTTGAGACACTTGTGATTTAGGGCTATATAAATAAACATTGATTGATTGATTGATTGATTAGAGAGCTGATACAAGATTTGATGTTGGACACATGACATGATGGGAATCAAGACGTGATGCTAAAAAAATAGTCCATGACATAGAAAGAGCAAGAATATAACACAAAGTAGCTCTGGAAAGAGCAATAAGATAACTTAAAGAAGATCAGAGAAAAGCAACAACAGAATACAAAGAAGATCTGAGAAGTCTGCAGGAAAATATAGAAAGTCTGCAAAGTCAGAATATCAACATAAGAAAGGACTTCCAGAAAATGCGCCAAGAAATGAGGATTTTTCAAGAAGAAGTTATTGCAGTGAAACGAGACAACAAAATGTAGAGGAATATCAGATGAAATGGATCAGGATAAACAAATGAATGGTATCATCGTGACAGGGCACCGAATCAAACCAATCCTATGCGAAAGGTGTGAGTAATGGAGGTGAAGTAGATGACATGGAAATTGTCTCAGCAGAACAGCAAGTTGTCAACTTTCTGCAATCGAAGGAAATTGAAATCGACATTAATACCATTGAAACATACATTCCACTGAATGGAAGAAACAACACCACCACTCCAGTCATCCTCATGAAACTCGTAAACAGAAAATCTAAAATGGCACCGCTGAAACAGGGAAAGAAGCTGAAGGGAACAAATGTGTACATGAATGAGCATCTCACAAAACGCAATGCTGAAAATCGGCAAGAAATTACACAACTTGAGAAAGCAGGGAAAAATTCAGGGAACTTGGTAGCGCCAACTGTACAATCTAAATAAAGCTGAATGGAGGTCCAGAAGCATGTTGTCCATGACATCAAGAACCTGGACAAATATTAAAGTTGACACTGCTTCCACGACAACGAAGATAATGGAGTCTGACCAGGCCTGGCCCTAACCAATCTGGCGCCCTAGGCAAGATTTTAGGTGCCCCCCCCCCCCCCCCCCCCCCCCCTCCCACACACACACACACATCGGCAGTGAAGTGTATATACTCACAAGAAACTGAATAGCTTTGTCTTTGACCTTTTTTTTACTTAAAGAAAGCAAATTAACATATTATATGAGAATGTTATGTTATGATTATCTTTAACCAAATCACAGCAGTGCTCAAATTAAAAAACAGCATTCCCTCTCATGTGATATTGCTTAATTAACATTAATGATGTGCACTTTAACAACTAGGCTTACAACTATACCTAATATATAAAGGGGTGGAAAAGTGACTTACCTGCAGGGCAAAGATTAGCTAACCAGAAGGCAATAACAATGTAAACAAAAAACACCTGCTTAAAAGATCTAATACAAATGTCCCTGAGGAATGTAAGGTGGGAGTACTGTAATTACCTAATGTTACATTATTATTTTCCATAACAATTTAGCCCCCTCCACAATATTAACCCGACGTTAAAACAGAACTAGCTATTTATTGATTAGCAATTGCCGAATCATGTAACATTAGCTTAATGCTAAAAGCCAGGTTACTATCACATTCTGTAACAGACAAATAATTTCATGTAGGCTAACGTTACCTACCTGCTACCTCTCTTTCTCCTTTCTCCTCCTCTTCTTTTCTCTTTTTTCTTCCCTGGGCACCTGACAGTTTTGGCCGTTTTGACATCTTGTGTTGACTTTTTTATGTGGTGACGTCCAAAAAGAGTCATGATACGGGAAGGGAGGGGGCGCACCGTGCGGGGGAACGGGGGGGCGTAATGTTGTAACAAATAATATTTCTATTAAATAGGCTTTACTTTGCATTTTAATTAGCGTGGGATTATTTTTTTATTTAGAAATAATAGTACCAACTTTTTCTTTTTCTTTTTTTTTTTTCTCCAACATTTGTGGCACTGGCGTGGCGCCCCCTGATGGAAGGCGCCCTTAGCATTTGCCTATACGGCCTATGCCACGGGCCGGCCCTGAGTCTGACAGAAAACAAACACATACAGTAAATTCAACACCAACACTACTATGTTCCAAGGGACCACTAAACAAGAAGAACGAGATTTAGGAATGCATCCACCTGCACTTATAGAGATTATTGAAACACCATCAAAGATTGTTGAACAAAAAAATATGGAACTGAAAAACGTATGCAACAAAGATCACAAAAACCAGGATTTGGGAAATGATATAGATCCAGATGCAATTTTTTTCTCCCACATCAGTAATAATTGTTTTTTATAATGCAGATGACCAATATAATAGCAACATTAAGTGTTATAACAAATTGTCAATTATTCATTTTAATAGCAGAAGCTTGTACGCAAATTACAACAACATGAAGTTCTTTTTAGAACAATTAAACAAACCTTTCAAAGTGATTGCTGTCACAGAAACATGTATTGATGATAAAAAAAAGAATAGATTTTGATCTGGAAGGATATGAACTAAACTACATCAACAGAACCAACAAAAATGGAGGAGGAGTAGCTGTGTACGTGATGAAGAACCTGAACTACAAAGTGGTAATAAACATGTCATTTGCCATAGATATCTTAGAATGTGTAACCATTGAAATATGTCAGGAAAAAAGCAAAAACATTCAGTTGTATATATAATATAGATCACCTAAGTCAAGTATAGAAACATTTGAAGATTGGATCAAGGCAAATTACATGGACACTGGTCAAAAAATAATTTCCTTATGTGACTTTAATATTGACTTATTGAACCCTAACAAGCAAAAGTCCATTAATGACTTCATTGATACAATGTACAGCATCAGTCCATATTCTAAAATCACAAAGCCAAGCAGAATCACAGGACACTGTGCCACACTTATTGATTATATTTTTACCAATGATTTTGATAACGCTGCAAGTGGTCTACTTATAACCGACGTTAGTGATCATCTGCCAGTTTTCGCAATACATGATGGAAACTACAAGAAGAAGAACATGGAAGACAAAAATACATTTCGAAGACCACGCACAGAGAAAAGTATGAATGCTTTCAAAAATAAGCTGGAAACAAAATTGGGACAATGTGTACAATGAAAATGATGTTGATGAAGTATATGAACATTTCTTAACCATGTTCATAATACTTTCTGGCAAACATTGTCCATGGAAAGCAGAGAAAGAACAATCCACCATGGATGACAAAATGATTAAAAAATGCTTGTAATAACAAAAATACATTATATAGGAAATGTATAACACAGAACTATAGAGGCAGAAAATAAGTACAAAAAGTATAAAAACAAGCTAACATACTACGAACATGTAGAAAAGAATATTACAGTCAATTAGTAGACAGGAACAAAAATAATATGAGAGCAACATGGGCATCCTCAATAGCAATTTTAAAAATGGCACTAAGAGGGATGTCCCCCAATACTTATTAGACGGAAACATAAATAATGACAACATGAAGGAAATAATTGAAAGCTTCAATAATTACTGTACTTTGTAAATATTGGAGAAAAATTGGAGGAAAGAATTCCAGACCCAGTTTCAACTGAGGACTATAATGACACCATATATAGAAATCCCAACTCAATGTTCCTCAATAATGTGACAAAGGAGGAAATAGTTCAAATCGTGAAGAAATGCAAATCTTAGCCTTCAATCGATTGTAATGGAATTGGTATGGAATGGTGAAAAAGGTTATTGAAGAAATCTCAGGACCATTAATGTATATTAGTAGCTATCATTTCAAATTCCCAAACGAAATGCAAATAGCTTAAGTTGCACCAATTTATAAGACTGGAGACAAGCACCAATTTACAAATTATAGACCTGTTTCTTTACTTCCACAATTTTCTAAAATCATTGAAAAACTGTTCAATAACAGATTACAGACTTTCACAAACAAAAATAGAATACTCGCTGAGAACCAATATGGACACAGAGCTAATATTTCAACTTTGATGGCCTTAATTGAAATTACAGAAGAAATTACCAATGTAATAGATAGTAAAAACATGTGCAGCAGCAGTGTTTATGGATCTAACTAATGCATTTGACACAATCACAATATTTTAATTAAAAAAATTAGGTATGGCAGGGTTGGTCTTAAACTGGATTAGAAGTTACTTAACCAACAGGAAACAATACGTGAGGCTAAGCAAACTAGGGCTGCAACTAACGATTTGATAATCGATTAATCAGTCGAGTATTACTTCGATTAATAATCGGATAAAAGAGACAAACTACATTTCTATCCTTTCCAGTATTTTATTGGAAAAAACCCCAGCATACTGGCACCATAATTATTTTGATTATGGTTTCTTAGCTGTTTGTACATGTTGCAGTTTATAAATAAAGGTTTATAAAAAATAAAAAATGTATTAAAAAATAAAAAAAATAAAAAATTGCCTCTGCGCATGCGCATAGCATAGATCCAACGAATCGATGACTAAATTAGTTGCCAACTATTTTTATAATCGATTTAATCGGTTAGTTGTTGCAGCACTAAAGCAAACACACATCTACAACGCTAACTATATCCTGTGGTGTACCAAAGGGATCAATACTAGGACCAAAATTGTTCAATCTTTATATAAATGACATTTGTAAAGTTACAAAAGATTTAAAGTTAGTATTATTCGCAGATGATACAACAGCGTTTTATTCAGGCGAGAACACACAGAAGCTAATATAAATAATAACAGAAGAAATTAACAAATTAAAAATATGGTTTGACAAAAACAGACTATTTGAATCTCAGTAAAACTAAAATACTGATATTCTGTAACAGGAAAAGGGAAAGTCAAATACAAATACAAATAGACGGAATAGAAATTGAAAAAGTAAATGAAACCAAATTTCTAGGTAGAATGATTGATGATAAAATGAACTGGAAATCACATATAAAAAAAATACAACAAAGTGGCAAGAAACACGCCAATAATGAATAAAGCAAAACATGTTCTGGACCAAAAATCACTCCATATTCTCTACTGCTCGCTAGTGTTACCATATCTGAGTTATTGTGTAGAAATATGGGGAAATAACTACAAAAATACACTTCACTCATTAACCGTGTTACAGAAAAAATCAGTTAGAATAATACATAATGTTGGATATATAGAACACTCAAACCCTTTATTAATTGAATAGAAAATACTGAAATTCCACGACATAGTGAATTTGCAAACTATGAACAAAGCAAACTATAATCTGCTACCCAAGAATATACAACAATTCTTCTCAACAAAAGAGGAGAACTATAACCTTCCAGAAAAATTTAATTTAAAACATTTGTACGCATGTACAACACTTAAGACCTTCAGTATATCAGTACCGGTATGTGGAACTAAATTATGAAATGGTTTGAGCAAAGAAATCGAACAATGTACTAATATGATCCAATTCAAGAAACTCTTCAAACTTAAAGTCTTTACAAAGAAGAAGACCCATGATAAACATTCTGAACTTATTTCATCCATCCATTCATTTTCTAGATAATCTTATTCTTCTCACCATATGAAATATAACTTACTTCACTAATTATTACTTATTTATTTTCAATGTTATTACTTATGGAGTATATTGGGAATAAATTGAGAACAGGAAGTGAATAAAAGTTTTACCAACTGCAATGTAAAGGAAAAGGGGTAGGATTAAATAAACTCTGCTTCTTTCTACTCCTTTTCGAACATGTTGAATAGAGAAACTGGAAATTGTGATGTATCGTGTTGTATGCTTGCATGTTCAAAATAAACACAAACTCAACATATATATGTATATTCTGTCTATCTGTGTTGGCCCTGCGATGAGGTGGCGACTTGTCCAGGGTGTACCCCGCCTTCCGCCCGAAGCAGCTGAGAAAGGCTCCAGCACCCCCCGCCACCCCAAACGGGACAAGCGGTAGAAAATGGATGGATGGATATATACACACATGTGTATATATATAAACACATGTGTGTGTATATATATATATATATATATATATATATATATATATATATATATATATATATATATATATATATATATATATATATATATATATATATATATATATATATATATATATATATATATATATATATACACACACACATATATACATATATACACACACGTACACTACCGTTCAAAAGTTTGGGGTCACCCAAACAATTTTGTGGAATAGCCTTCATTTCTAAGAACAAGAATAGACTGTCGAGTTTCAGGTGAAAGTTCTCTTTTTCTGGCCATTTTGAGCGTTTAATCTACCCCACAAATGTGATGCTCCAGAAACTCAATCTGCCCAAAGGAAGGTCAGTTTTGTAGCTTCTGTAACAAGCTAAACTGTTTTCAGATGTGTGAACATGATTGCACAAGGGTTTTCTAATCATCAATTAGCCTTCTGAGCCAATGAGCAAACACATTGTACCATTAGAACACTGGAGTGATAGTTGCTGGAAATGAGCCTCTATACACCTATGTAGATATTGCACCAAAAACCAGACATTTGCAGCTAGAATAGTCATTTACCACATTAGCAATGCATAGAGTGTATTTCTTTAAAGTTAAGTTAAAGTACAGTGCTTTTCCTTCAAAAATAAGGACATTTCAATGTGACCCCAAACTTTTGAACGGTAGTGTATATATATATATATATATATATATATATATATATATATATATATATATATATATATATATATATATATATATATATATATATATATATATATATATACATATACACATGTGTATATATATACACACGTGTATATATATATGTCTCTGTATATATATATATATACATATATATATATACTCTATATTGCCAAAAGTATTTGGCCACCCATCCAAATAATGAGAATCAGGTGCCCTAATCACTTGACCCGGTGTATAAAATCAAGCACTTAGGCATGGAGACTGTTTCTACAAACATTTGTGAAACAATGGGCCGCTCTCAGTGATTTCCAGCGTGAAACTGTCATAGGATGCTACCTGTGCAACAAATCCAGTCGTGAAATTCCCTCGCTCCTAAATATTCCAAAGTCAACTTTATTATAAGAAAAGTGAAGAGTTTGGGAACAACAGCAACTCAGCCACCAAGTGGTAGGCCACGTAAACTGACAGAGAGGGGTCAGCGGATGCTGAGGCGCATAGTGCAAAGACTTTCTGCACAGTCAGTTGCTACAGAGCTCCAAACTTCATGTGACCTTCCAATTAGCCCACGTACAGTACGCAGAGAGCGTCATGGAATGGGTTTCCATGGCCGAGCAGCTGCATCTAAGCCATACATCACCAAGTCCAATGCAAAGCGTGGGATGCAGTGGTGTAAAGCACGTGGCCACTGGACTAGAGCAGTGGAGACGCCTTCTCTGGGATGATGAATCACGCTTTTCCATCTGTCAATCTGATGGACGAGTCTGGGTTTTGAGGTTGCCAAGAGAACGCTACATTTCGGACTGCATTGTGCCGAGTGTGAAATTTGGTGGATGAGGAATTATGGTGTGGGGTTGTTTTTCAGGTGTTGGGCTTGGCCCCTTAGTTCCAGTGAAAGGAACTTTGAATGCTCCAGAATACCAAAACATTTTGGACAATTCCATGAAATATATATATATATATATATATATATATATATATATATATATATATATATATATATATATATATATATATATATATATATATATATATATATATATATATATATATATATATATATATATATATATATATATATATATATATATAATTTATATATGTATATATACATATACAGCATGTATATCATACAGTACAGGTATGCATGCATCCATAACTATGTATGTGTGTCTCTATTAATGCTAGCTGTTATACTTAAAAAGGAAAAGCCCCAAAGCCAGCCAGTTAACAAATGCTTGGGCAGAGGTCAGCAACACTTAGCAGGTCCATTTAAAATATTTGACAAATGTTACTTACTGCTAAGGATGATCTTCTCTCTTGTCTGGGGAGTTTTGTTTTTTTCAGTGTCTGTTCCTGACGGCTATCGACTACACCAAAAGCATGAGAGCTTGTATAGGACGTTGAAGGTGACAGAACGGCGTCATCAAGTCCCTTGTATATTTATTGTTGCTTGATAAAGCCTTTGTAAGTGGAAGGTCCAGCGTCAACATGTTCCTTTGACAAGAATGCTGGTCAAATTAAATTTTTTTTTGCTTTGATTAAAGTCTTTAACGGCTGACCTTGACTGCATTGTGCTGCTGCTCGAGCGCTCCATTGCTGAACAAGACCCAGTGCTGCTTTTTACTTCACTCTGTTGAGACAACTTCATTCTATCACTTTGGAACAATGATGTGAAGCAAGTTAGCTTCATTTCCTTGTATTTTAACTTTAAAACAGACAAGGGGGAGTTTTTCCTTGCCTCTTTTGCTCAAGTACTCGCTTGTGTGTGTATTTGCATGTATAAGGTGTGTGCTTGTAGACCTGCTGCGTGTAAAAAGTGCCCTGAAAAGGGACCCTTTTGTGGTGAATTAGTGCTAACAGCAAAGTTTGAAATTAGTGCGAACAGCAAAGTTTTTGAGTGATGGCTAGTTATACTTGGAACGCCCCCTTCCCATCGCCAGACATCTACAGAACTGGAGCACATTTCCTCGCATGGACAGTAGTAAAACTATTTTGTTTCACCAAATGGCATGTTTTTGTTGCCTTGGTACATGATTACTTTAAAAACTGATATGGTTAACATTATGAGCAAAAAATAAATATAAAATTTACATTTCCAGACTTCCCTGCTCTTCCATCTCCTCTTCCATAGACACCAGAGTGTTTCCTCATGCTCTTTCAGCATTTCCTCAAGCATTTTGAGGAAAACATCAGTAGAAGAGGGTGCAAAATAGGATAATAGCAGATTATCTTTTTTTTCTCTCGTTTTTGAGTCTGCTCTTTTTTCTCAGGTTTTTTTTCTTCAGGTTTGGACTCAGTCTTTCTCCCCTCAAGGGTGCTCCAGATTTTCAGGATCACATTTGACTTGAGACTTTTAAATTTTTTAAATCAAAACTCCAACTAGGGCTTTTGTTCTCCGAAGTCTGAATTATTAAAATGATCGCTGCAAATTACACTCCTCTTTTGTATGAGTCAATTTGAGTGGAGGATCCATACTTTCCTCATATTCCCATAATTTGGAAATGTATGCAGGCTGATCCCTTCTTTATTTATATTGCTACAACCTGAAACTAGGCCAGTTTCAAGGTATTTAACCGATTGAAATACATCATGCACTTATTGTTTTAGTACTAAACATTTTAATTAAAACAGGAATATTTTATACAAAAATTACAATAAGTTTATAGTAATATTCATTCAATCTATGTGTAATTAACATAATACAAAACAAAAAAATTACCTAACTTGAATAAACCTAAATATGTATACAAAATAACATTAAATTATTAACACATTAAAGCCTTCTACAGAAAGCTAGGAGTATCCAACAATGATTTCAAATTAGAAATGGTCACAGCTGATGAGGTGCTTAAAAAAATGAGCGCTCTCCACCCAAACAAAGCCACCGGCCTTGATAATATTCCCTCCAGATTCCTCAGGGACTCTGCCTCCATCATTGCCCCAATCATCACGCACATAATAAACCTCTCAATTTCCCAAGGCCAAGTACCAAAAGATTTTAAGATAGCAAGAGTAACTCCCCTCTTTAAAAAAGGAAGCAAATTGGAACCTGGCAACTACCGACCTGTTTCTATTCTCAGTTCCATTTTGAAAGTAAGGGAAAAAATAGTTTATGAACAGGTCGATAGTTACCTTGCCACTAATAAACTCATGTACAAATTCCAATCCGGCTTCAGAACTAACCACTCCACTGACACATGCCTTCTCTATCTGACCGACCACATCAAACATGAGGTGGACGCGGGCAAATACTGCGGCATGGTCATGCTGGACCTTCAGAGGGCCTTTGACACCGTTAACCACGCTATACTGTTGGATAAGCTCAGAGCAATCGAATTTAACAAAACCTCATCGAGCTGGATGCAATCTTACTTGGAGGGGAGGGAACAGGTGGTAGAGGTGAACGGCACCGTGTCGTCGTCCCCCCCCCCTCAGTGAGCTGTGGAGTCCCCCAAGGCAGTATATTAGGGCTTTTACTGTTCCTAATATACATAAACGACTTGTCATCAGCATGCGACTGTGAATTGTTCTTGTTTGCGGATGACTCGGCCCTGCTGGTATCTGACAGGGACAAGTCACAGGTGGAGAAAATCCTCAGTGCTGAGCTCTCTAGAACTTGCACCTGGCTCGCTGACAACAAGCTATCCATACATTTGGGTAAAACAGAATCCATCCTGTTTGGGTCCCACATCAACCTTAAAGGCCTACTGAAACCCACTACTACCGACCACGCAGTCTGATAGTTTATATATCAATGATGAAATCTTAACATTATAACACATGCCAATACGGCCGGGTTAACTTATAAAGTGACATTTTAAATTTGCCGCTAAACTTCCGGTTCGAAACGCCTCTGAGGATGACGTATGCGCGTGACGTAGCCCGGGGAACACGGGTATGCCTTCCACATTGAAGCCAATACGAAAAAGCTCTGTTTTCATTTCATAATTCCACAGTATTCTGGACATCTGTGTTCGTGAATCTGTTGCAATTATGTTCATTGCATTATGGAGAAAGAAGCTGAGCAAGCAAAGAAGAAAGTTGTCGGTGCGAAATGGACGTATTTTTCGAACGTAGTCAGCCACAACAGTACACAGCCGGCGCGTCTTTGTTTACATTCCCGAAAGATGCAGTCAAGATGGAAGAACTCGGATAACAGAGACTCTAACCAGGAGGACTTTTGACTTCGATACACAGACGCCTGTAGAGAACTGGGACAACACAGACTCTTACCAGGATTACTTTGATTTGGATGACAAAGACGCAGACGTGCTACCGTGAGTATGCAGCTTTGGCTTCTAAACATTTGATCGCTTGACCGTATGTGCGCAACTTTTTTTTTGTGTATGTACGTAACTTTTTTAAAAATATATAAGCTTTATGAACCTTGGGTTAGGTGAACGGTCTTTTGGGCTGAGTGATTGTGTGTGTTGATCAGGTGTTTGAATTGTATTGGCGTGTTCTATGGAGCTAGGAGCTAGCATAGGAGCTAGGAGTTAGCATAACAAAGACGTAGGTGTTTTTATGCAGGATTAATTTGTGTCATATTAAATATAAGCCTGGTTGTGTTGTGGCTAATAGAGTAAATATATGTCTTGTGTTTATTTACTGTTTTAGTCATTCCCAGCTGAATACCAGGTATCGTGAGTATGCAGCCTTGGCTGCTAAACATTTGATAGCTTGACCGTATGTGCGCGTCACGTACGTAACTTTTAAAAAATATATAAGCTTTATGAACCTTGGGTTAGGTGAACGGTCTTTTGGGCTGAGTGATTGTGTGTGTTGATCAGGTGTTTGAATTGTATTGGCGTGTTCTATGGAGCTAGGAGCTAGCAGAGGAGCTAGGAGCTAGCATAACAAACACGTAGGTGTTTTTATGCAGGATTAATTTGTGGCATATTAAATATAAGCCTGGTTGTATTGTGGCTAATAGAGTATATATATGTCTTGTGTTTATTTACTGTTGTAGTCATTCCCAGCTGAATATCAGGTACCGTGAGTATGCAGCCTTGGCTGCTAAACATTTGATAGCTTGACCGTATGTGCGCGTCACGTACGTAACTTTTTAAAAATATATAAGCTTTATGAACCTTGGGTTAGGTGAACGGTCTTTTGGGCTGAGTGATTGTGTGTGTTGATCAGGTGTTTGAATTGTATTGGCGCCCTCTATGGAGCTAGGAGCTAGCAGAGGAGCTAGGAGCTAGCATAACAAACACGTAGGTGTTTTTATGCAGGATTAATTTGTGGCATATTAAATATAAGCCTGGTTGTGTTGTGGCTAATAGAGTATATATATGTCTTGTGTTTATTTACTGTTGTAGTCATTCCCAGCTGAATATCAGGTCACCCCCGGCTCTCACAGCATCTTCCCTATCTGAATAGCTTCAACTCCCCACTAGTCCTTCACTTGCACTTTACTCATCCACAAATCTTTCATCCTCGCTCAAATTAATGGGGAAATTGTCGCTTTCTCGGTCCGAATCTCTCTCACTTCATGCGGCCATCATTGTAAACAATAGGGAACTTTGCGTATATGTTCAATTGACTACGTCACGCTACTTCCGGTAGGGGCAAGCCTTTTTTTTATCAGATACCAAAAGTTGCGATCTTTATCGTCGTTGTTCTATACTAAATCCTTTCAGCAAAAATATGGCAATATCGCGAAATGATCTAGTATGACACATAGAATAGATCTGCTATCCCCGTTTAAATAAAAAAAATTCATTTCAGTAGGCCTTTAAGAAAGTCAACGACTTCACTATAAAAGTGGGTGACATTGTTATCACCAGGAAAGATGAGGTCACCTACCTAGGTTCCATTCTAGAGGCTAATCTTTCCTGTGATAAAATGGCAACCAAGGTAATCAAAAAGGTCAACCAACGAACAAGATTTCTCTATAGAATCTCCTCTCTGGTCAACAAAAGCACCTTGAGGATTCTAGCGGGAACTCTCGGTCAACCCTTTTTCGATTACGCATGCACCTCCTGGTACCCTAGCACCTCCAAAAACCTCAAATCTAATCTCCAAACATCCCAGAACAAGCTAGTCGGGTTACTTCTAGACCTCCACCCCAGATCACACCTCACTCCTACCCACTTCTCTAAAGTGGGCTGGCTCAGGGTGGAGGACAGAGTAAAACAACTTGCACTGAGCCTAGTCTATAAAATCCGCTACACCTCCCTGATACCGAAGTACATGTCAAACTACTTCCTTAACGTAAATGACCGCCATAACCACAACACCAGGGGGAGCTTCACTAACCACGTTAAACCCAGATTCCGATCTAACAAAGGTCTTAACTCATTCTCTTTCTATGCCACATCAATGTGGAATGCGCTCCCAACAGGTATAAAATAAAGGGCATCTCTATCCTCCTTCAAAACCACAATAAAAGTTAACCTTCAGGCAGCTACAACCCTAAACTAACACCCTCCCCGGATTGTTAATAATCAAATGTAAACAATCAAATGCAGATACTTTTTCTTATGCCTTCTGATCTCTCTCTCTCTCTCTCTCTCTCTCTGCCTCTCTCTCTCTCTCTCTCTCTCTCTCTCTCTCTCTCTCTCTCTCTCTCTCTCTCTAGCTCTCTCTCTCCCTCTCTCTCTGTGTCCACTACTTGCTGTCCATATCCTACCAAGTCAGACCTACACTGTTTCAATGTCCATTTCTCTGTTCTCAATTGTTGATGACTGATGATAACAACCAAACATGCCCCCCGCCCCTCTCCACACCCCGGATTGTAAATAATTCAATGTGATTATCTTGTGTGATGACTGTATTATGATGATAGTATATATCTGATAGTATATATCTGTATCATGAATCAATTTAAGTGGACCCTGACTTAAACAAGTTGAAAAACTTATTCGAGTGTTACCATTTAGTGGTCAATTGTACGGAATATGTACTTCACTGTGCAACCTACTAATAAAAGTCTCAATCAATCAATCAATCAATCATAAAATGTGCAAATATCATTCATAAAATATAAAATATTTATAATTCACAGTGGAAATAACTTCAGTTTCTTAAATAGCTAATAAAATAAAAATTAGCAAACAAAAAATGTAAACATAATGTTTCTATTTAAACATACCTGAACTTCCAAGCTTGTGGTGCATCAGTTCTGGAAAGTGGTGTGGACTCAAGCTGCCTTGATGAGGTGGATGCAGACGCGGCCATGGTTTCTTTATCTTAGTCCTCGTCAGAAACATGAGGTAAAGTTGATGGCACTGTTAGAAATATAATGATTTTAGCAAGCACATTCTGCATGCATAGAGCTCAACAGTTGATTACTTTTTACAAAAGCATAAGTAGGTCATACATTTGAAAATATGTAATGTCTTGAAGTGACTTTATGGACAGTGAGTGTGAATATGTAAAACAAAAGATGAAATATGTTTCTATGTATGTACAGTAGGGGTGTGGGAAAAAATAAATTCGAATTCAAATCGCGATTCTCACGTTGTGCGATTCAGAATCGATTCTTATTTTTTTTAAATCGATTTTTTATTTTTTTAAATTAATCAATCCAACAAAACAATACACAGCAATACCATAACAATGCAATCCAATTCCAAAACCAAACCCGACCCAGCAACACTCAGAACTGCAATAAACAGAGCAAATGAGAGGAGACACAAACACGACACAGAACAAACCAAAAGTAGTGAAACAAAAATGAATATTATCAACAACAGTATCAATATTAGTTACAATTTCAACATAGCAGTGATTAAAAATCCCTCATTGACATTGTCATTGGACATTTATAAAAATTAAAAAAAAAGAACAATAGTGTCACAGTGGCTTACACTTGCATCGCATCTCATAAGCTTGACAACACAATGTGTCCAATATTTTCACAAAGATAAAATAAGTCATATTTTTGGTTCATTTAATAGTTAAAACAAATTTACATTATTGCAATCAGTTGATAAAACATTGTCCTTTACAATTATAAAAGCTTTTTACAAAAATCTACTACTCTGCTTGCATGTCAGCAGACTGAGGTAGATCCTGCTGAAATCCTATGTATTGAATAAATAGAGAATCGTTTTGAATCGGGAAAGTATCGTTTTTGAATCGAGAATCGCATTGAATCGAAAAAAATCGATTTTGAATCGAATCGTGACCCCAAGAATTGATATTGAATTGAATCGTGGGACACGCTAAGATTTGCAGCCCTAATGTACACTATGTATGTACATTATGTAAATATATAACATTTACTGTCTAATGTTAAAAAAATGGCATTCTAACAGTCAGATAAGAGAATTACACTGTACCTTCATCATCACTGGTGTCAGAGACAATCTATTTGAGGAGGGGGCATATGAATTTGAGCAAAACACCTTGCTAGTTTATTCATTTATTTTTAGTGACTTTAAAGTAAATCATAGCTTATTCTTACATTGTGTACACTGACTATGGAGCTAACAAAGCACATTTAAAAGCATGAAGCACATCTGTTTTGGCATGCATGCTGGATATTTAGATGAGCACTAAGCTAGGTTGGTGTGCATGCAGTAGTTTCAAAGTGGCCATACAGCCATAAAGTAGAAGTCTTACCAGTCTTTTGCTGTTTCTTCTCTCTCTTGTTCTTGTTCCTCTTCTACTTCTGGTTTCGTGAAGGGTACGATTGTTTTCATTTTTTAACCGTATTTCGACGTGCAGACAGCAAAAGTTCAGATTAATTCCCGACGAGTGGATGGGCACAATGTGTCAGTTGCAGGGAAGGGGCCCTCTTGAGGGGGATTCCGACAGTGTCATTGACACTGTGCTATAGTGTCCATCCATCCATCCATTTTCTACCGCTTGTCCCTTTCATTGTCATTAATTAGTTCCTCATTGTCAGTGTTGTTGTGCAAACGAGACTTTTGGCTGCTGGAAGGGGCGCCTCAAGGAGGATTCTGACACTGTCTTTGACATTATTCTGATATTGTCATTGTATTTCCGATGATCGAATCACAAAGTTGTTGTTGCGGTTAAATTTGAATATATGACTCGTCGCTGTCAGGTAAGGGGGCCCCTTTTTAGCTGGAGGCCCTAGTTCTGCCTGCAACAATCAGGCAGCCATATTTGATAATTTCTTTAAATTCTGCACAAAAATAATATGATTTGGGATGAAGATGCTACCAAAACACATACTACACAATATAAAATTGCCTCCGGTCTTCTTGTATTTCATTTATTTAATTGGGGCAGTGCACATTAAAGGCCTACTGAAACCCACCGACCGCGCAGTCTGATAGTTTATATATCAATGATGAACATTGCAACACATGCCAATACGGCCGGGTTAACTTATTAAGTGCAATTTTAAATTTCCCGCTAAACTTCCGGTTGAAAAACTCCTTTGGATATGACGTATGCGCGTGACGTGTCACCATACAAAACTGCTCTGTTTTCATCGAACAATTCCACAGTATTCTGGACATCTGTGTTGGTGAATCTTTTGCAATTTGTTTAATGAACAATGGAGATTGCAAAGAAGAAAGTTGTAAGTGGGATCGGTGTATTAGCGGCTGGCTGTAGCAACACAACAAGGAGTACTTACTTGGATAGCAGACGCCTAGCCGATGCTAGCCGCCAACCGCACGGATGATCGGGTGAAGTCCTTCGTCGCGCCGTCGATCGCTGGAACGCAGGTGAGCACGGGTGTTGATGAGCAGATGAGGGCTGGCTGGCGTAGGTGGAGCGCTAATGTTTTTATCATAGCTCTGTGAGGTCCGGTTGCTAAGTTGCTAAGTTAGCTTCAGCGTCGTTAGCAAAAGCATTGTTAAGCTTTGCCAGGCTGAGAATTATTAACCGTGTAGTTACATGTCCATTGTTTAATAGTATTGTTGATCTTCTGTCTATCCTTCCAGTCAGGGATTTATTTATTTTGTTACTATTTGCATTTGAACCAGATGCTATCACGTTAGCTCAGTAGCTAAAGAGCTTCGCTGATGTATTGTCGTGGAGATAAAAGTCACTGTGAATGTCCATTTCGTGTTCTCGACTCTCATTTTCAAGAGGATATAGTATCCGAGGTGGTTTAAAATACAAATCCGTGATCCACAATAGAAAAAGGAGAGTGTGTGGAATCCAATGAGACCTTGTACCTAAGTTACGGTCAGAGCGAAAAAAGATACACCCTGCACTGCCTCTCTAGTTCTTCACTTTAAGGTACCTCATCCAGGAATCTTTCATCCTCGCTCAAATTAATGGGGTAATCGTCGCTTTCTCGGTCCGAATCTCTCTCGCTCCATTGTAAACAACGGGGAACTTTATCGTCGTTGTTCTATACTAAATCCTTTCAGCAAAAATATGGCAATATCGCGAAATGATCAAGTATGACACATAGAATGGATCTGCTATCCTCGTTTAAATAAAAAACATTCATTTCAGTAGGCCTTTAATCAACACTTGAATAAACAGTCCTAATGCGCCGCATTTAGCATTAATGCTCATTTTTAGCCGCAGTCCCAAGGCAGGTTTCTAAAATAACACTGTGAGACACATAAGACTTTAAAACCACAATGACAGAAATAAGAACCAAATAAATAAGACATCAAAAACAGACAAGACAAGCAGTTGCAATACACAATTACAAGACAATTAGACCAGGACAGAGATTTCACTCACAGCTTCAAATATGCTGGCCAGAAGCCCACTGGAACGGGCTGGAGTCTGGAAACAGTGTTTAATGGTTTAATGGGTGCATGTCTGAATTATTTTTAGCCAGTGCTTAAGTTTTTTTTGAAAAGTAGATAGTTATCACAGTCTCTAATGTGTGTGGGCAACTTATTCCAGGATTGCGTTCCTCTTACAGAGGTGACCAATTGACCGAATTTTGTTCTACGTCTTGGTGTATTGCAATCACCCCTGGACAAGGCCCTAGTTCTCCGTCCTTCACCGTTTCTCCTCTGAATGAATTCATCTAATGGTAGGGGTGCAAGCGCATTTAAAACTTAAAACTAGATGAGACAAGCGTCCATAACGATCTGGTAGCTATCCAGATCAAGAATGTTAAGTTTTTTTTGGAATAATACAATTGTGGAAGTGCATTGGTTTCCTGTCAAGGATTTTAACTGCCCTTTTGAAGAGAGACTTGATGGGTTGTAGTACAGTTTCTGTTGTGTGTGTCCAAAATGTGAATTAATAATTTATATGTGAGAATATCATGGCGTGCATATAGACTTTAGCCGTCTTGGAAGTGTGGAATGGTCTTATATGATTGAAATTTGACAGATTGTATTTAACGATATTTGTGATTTTTCTTTTCTCTTTTTTTTTTCTATAGATGACATCAGCAGGCTGATGCAGGCCCGCCAACATTTTGGAGATAAAAGTGGGCATTCCAAAATGTGCTGAAACTGATTAGAAAATCAATCAATGAAAATATATTTATATTGCCCTTAATCACAAGTGTTTCAAAGAGCTTTACAAACTCCCAACATCTCCTGATCTAAATTCACAACTAGGCAAGAAAAACGAAAAAAATCAAAACACCCCAGCTGGGGAAAAAGAAGGAACCTTGAAAAGGGTAGGTAACCCCGTTTCAAAGTGATCGGCTGCAATTGACGTCGAGTGGGTACAATTATTAAATGTTTTAATTAATAGATATAGTTGGAGTCCAGTCCATCGGGAAGCTAACAGATCATCATAAGGGGATCTTCTTCCGGGCGCAGCCAGGTCAGCTACACGGACACTTCCACAGTTGTGCATGGAAGAGTAATCCACCCCGGGTCACAAGTCGAAAACAAACCTGAAATCACTACGGTGTCGATTTTGGGGGGAATTTTACCGATAGACATCATTTTTAGGTCCAGAACTATGCAATAAGTGCCAATATTGTCAGCATGAGACGGGCCCTTTAGAGCTAAACCTAACCCCAGCCCAAATCCAAACCCTAAAACTAAACATAACCTCATCTTTAACTCAAACCCTAAACTAACCCTACTCTTAACCTGTGTTAATATAATTATATTAGAAAGTGATACATACCTGAGATCGGTAGGTTGGAGTTCAAATCCCAGCCGAGTCATACCAAAGACTAAAAAAATGGGACCCGTTTCCTCCCTGCTTGGCACTCAGCATCAAGGGTTGGAGTTGGGGGTTAAATCACCAAAGAGGACACATTTCACCACATCTAGTGTGTGTGTGACAATCATTGGTACTTTAATCTTTCATCTTAATCTTAAATATCAGCTAAGGTGTTCTTTAGTAAGCAATAAAAGAAGACAAATATGTTTTGCCTCAAGCTGCTGCTGTTTGCATGTTATCATCATACGATCATTTATGATCTTGTTTCAGCACAATGCATCTCCATATACGCACACACCAGTAAACAGTAGTACACACCAGTACACGCTAATACACAGTGTCCAGCTGTCTCCGTCTTGGTCCATTACTGTAAGAGAATACCCGGGCCGGCGCTGTGACCCGCTCCATCAATCTCGCTGGCTTTGACACAAACTATGTCCACCTGTTCTCCCACAGTCGTCACGCGGACGCTCAGAGGCTCAGTTCACGTACGACGCTCGTTGTTTGGTCTTCAAAGTTATGTTTTTCCAGTTCTGTACGACACCGCGGCCTACAGTACTTCTCACTTGCGGCGTACAATTTATCTGGGTCTTGTACGGCTTGTTTGAAGCTTCCATCACAGTCTTTGCCGCAGCTCGGCAGTGTTTTAACACACCAGCTATCAAGTTACTTTGCATTGTCACGGCCAAGAGATGACACACAAACACGGACGTTGACGGACTTTGACGGACGCCACCTGACGAGCTGAAGGGAGACTTGGCTTGCAAAATGATTCAGTGTGTCGCTCACAAATGTCGTTTATCTACTGTAACTACCAACATAATAAAACGTTATCTACTTTAATCATATGTACGATGTGACCGGGAGCACAGATTGGAGCTTGCTGTTTAACGTACCGTCGCCCTCTAGTGGCTGGAGTGCATACAACCACAGCAAAGGAGGAAATCAGATGAAATGGGGACATGAAAAATCAGACTGTTTGATGAAAAGTCATGCATCCCTCTTACAATTATACTAATATTAACTGACTTGCTGAGAGATGAGGGTGACACGTACAGAGGTACCTTGGTTTTTGTACGCCCCACAAAGACTTGTGCCAAAATGTTGCCCAGTCTTGGTTAATGTACGGCCAAACACTGCATGTAACAAAACAGTCCGTTTGCCAAGCTATCATCCCACAGAATAGAGTGCAGAAGCAAATCATTCCATGTGTTGGCGACCCTGTCTCTGTGCTTTTTTTTAACTGAGTACGACTGCAAAATAATCTACAATGGAGGTCAAAGAAAGTTGCGAGTGCCAGCACCTTGATAAAGAAGGTGAGAAACTATTGAATTTAAGAAAAAGTAGCAAAGTACAAAGGCGGTGTCAGTGTGACTCTATTCATTGGCATCTTTGCCAAGAAGCATCTTCAATAAAGGTAACAGTGAAGATTAATGTTCCATTTATCCATTTTATTTAGAGATGGGTAACTTTTATATTTGTATTGGTACAGTACAAATTCTTAAGTAGTCAACGGTACCAATTTTCGGTATTTTGTGTGTGAATGTTGTCTATCTGTGTTGGCCCTGTGATGAAGTGGCGACTTGTCCAAGGTGTACACCGCCTTCCGCCCGAATGCAGCTAAGATAGGCTCCAGCACCCCCCGCGACCCCAAAAGTACAAGCGGTAGAAAATGGATGGATGGATGTGTGTGTTCATACGTGTTAATACATGTTAATTGTTAAAAAAATCTAAATTTGTATGATTTAACATGCTGTCCATTTGTTACCTTTTTTTTTTTTTTTACACTTCTGTGTCTAATTTGCAATACTGTACTGTTTTATTAAGTAAACTTTACACACAGTTGCAATTCCATGACATTAGATGGTAGTAGTGTATAGACCACGGTGTGTTGCCTTGGCCAGCAAGTAGCCTTTGCCTTTAAGTTAAATGTGCCGGTCTTTTCTTTTGTTCAGCCCTACAAAGTGTTTAAAGGGGAAGTGTTGTATTTATCACACACCAGCTTTTTGATTTTAACGGGCATCCTAGTTGCAGTTTTCATTACCAAATTCGGAGGTGTTGAAATCGCCATGTAAAAACGCTAATGCTAATTTGATTTGACATACTACCAATGTAAAATAGCATCGAGCTAGGGCACTTTAAATAGTGGAGCCTTATTGTAATGTTAAGAGCCTTCTTCTTGCCTTGTTGACATGGAAAATGTAACATTACATTAAGGCAGTCCAGCTAAGTCCGCTCAAAGGTATTGATATATGGCACCGTTTGATTTAATGTGAATCGGTACCCGGTTGCACTGAGAGATTTCTGTCAGCACCCATAAAAGTAACAAATTCAGTACCCATTACCGATTTTACTTTGTCATTTAGATCAATTTTTTATTGTTTTCTGCATGTAAAACTGTAATTAGCCTCGATACAATTTGTTTTGTATTAAATGTTTTGTGTATTGAACAAATCATTGAATTTACATTATTCTTATGGGAAATATTGCTTCAGCTTTTGTATTTGGTTTGCAATCCCTAACCAAAACTGAAGTACCAATGTACATCAATGTCTATACTAAAACAAACACATACACTTTGGTAAATAGCCAAAACATTGCACTACCATTTTCGACAAGAGCTTATTTTATTCCTAAGTATGTTTCTCTTTGTGCTCATTCCTTGCAGCTTGAAGGATTTTTTTAAAGATTTGAAGTATTGACCCTGTAATCTCTCGCCTTCAGGCTACAGCTGCTTTGAAAAAGTCCTCAACAAAAGAGAGACCTAAATAATTATCTTTCTCTGCCTTTCTTTTCGTCTACTCTACCTGCTCGTTGATCATCTGTCCAACCAGATTTGTTCGTCTTCACACCTCACCAATCACTCCTTCTTCTCCTCCCCCACCCACTGCATTAGGAACACACACAAACAGCCCGAGGCATGGCGGTACCTGTTAACACTCGTAGGAGTCGGGCAGGAAATTGGCTGAGGGTTATGGAGGGTGGGTCAATGTGGGACTCCTCTCAGGTTACCTATCCAGGTAAGTCTGTCTTTTGTTTACTGCTGCTAGGTTGGAGGTCCACACACGTTACAGTGTTTCCCATACAATTATCTATTTTTGGCAGTGTGGACTACAGGGCCTTCAGTTCGGGACAGATGCATACCGTACTAAAAAGAGAAAGAGAGGAAGTGTTTGTTGCATCATGCCTTTACTCTGTAGCAAAATACAAACGGTCACGAAAGGCAAAGTATTTTCAAATCCAAGCATGCAGAGCACCTCCACAAGCATGCAGCCCAGCCTCTGACGAGCTGGAGTCTTGACGAGCGATAATGTTAAGACGTTTGGTAACCTTTCACCCTCCTGGTGAAACACGTACTGTAAAGCAAGGTTGTTTAAAGTGCGGCTGAGGGCATTCTGCGAAACACGGCTAAATTATTTTATGAGCCAGTGGCACATTGTTTCAATCAATGCAATCGATGTTTATTTATATAGCCCTAAATCACAAGTGTCTCAAAGGGCTGCACAAGCCACAACGACATCCTCAGTACAGAGCCCACATACGGGCAAGGAAAAACTCACCCCAGTGGGACGTCGATGTGAATGACTATGAGAAACCTTGGAGAGGACCGCATATGTGGGTAACCCCCCCCCCCCCCCCCCCCCCCCTCTAGGGGAGACCGAAAGCAATGGATGTCGAGTGGGTCTGACATAATATTGTGAAAGTCCAGTCCACAGTGGATCCAACACATCAGCGAGAATCCAGTCCATAGTGGGGCCAGCAGGAAACCGTCCCGAGCGGAGACGGGTCAGCAGCACATAGATGTCCCCAACCGATGCATAGGTTAGCGGTCCACCCCGGGTCCCGACTCTGGACAGCCAGCACTTCATCCATGGCCACCGGACCTGTCCAACTCCCCCTCCCCAAGGGAGAGGGGAGCAGAGGAGAGAAGAAAAGAAACGGCAGATCAACTGGTCTAAAAAGGGGGTCTATTTAAAGGCTAGAGTATACAAATGAGTTTTAAGATGGGATTTAAATAAGAAGAGGGGAAAAAAACGCAAAAATGGAGCACAAAAGCATAACGTAACTATGTATGTGCGTGTATGACGCCGTAAATTTTTTTACATAAATACATGCACATGCGTCACGGCCAATTATGCTAATTAAACAATGAATGAATTGAATAAATGCATTAATTGGAACATTTACAGTACATAATTAATGGACATTTTGAAGTACAATTTAATACCAGGTGAGGGACACAGCATAATCTCATTAACCACATTCTCCTAAATCAAAGGAGGATGCACCCCCCAGCCTCCCTTTTAAAGTTAAAGTACCAATGATTGTCACACACACACTAGGTGTGGTGAAATTTGTCCTCTGCATTTGACCCATCCCCTTGGGGAGCAGTGGGCAGCAGCGGCGCCGCGCCCGGGAATCATTTTGGTGATTTAACCCCCAATTCCAACCCTTGATGCTGAGTGCCAAGCAAGGAGGTAATGGGTCCCATTTTTATAGTCATTGGTATGACTCGGCTGGGATTTGAACTCCAACCTTTCCATTGGATAAAGGTCGTTTTATTAAATCGTAAACTAAAACAAAAAAAAAGATCATTAATATTATTGGCTACTGATACAGTGTTAATAATGTACTATCACAGTCATTGAGAATTTCAATTTCAGAAAAGCATTCTTAATTGAATATGTTCTCTGGGACATGTACAGTGCATCCGGAAAGCATTCACAGCGCTTCACTTTTTCCACATTTTGTTATGTTACAGCCTTATGCCAAAATGTTCATTCATTTTTGTCCTCAAAATTCTACACACAATACCCCATCATGACAATGTAAAATGTTGTATTTTTAGTAAATTAATTACTTTAAATTAATCGCATGTACATAAGTATATACAGCATTTGCTCAATACTTTGTTGATGCACCTTTGTCAGCAATTACAGCCTCAAGTCTTTTTGAATACGATGCCACAAGCTTGGCACACCTATCTTTGGGCAGTTTCGTCCATTCCTCTGTGCTCATTCTTCTTTGCAGCACCTCTCAAGCTCCATCAGGTTGGATGGGAAGCGTTGGTTTTCATCCAGGATGTCTCTGTACATTGTTGCATTCATCTTTCCCTCCATACGGACTAGTCTCCCAGGTACTGTCGGTGAAAAGCATCCCCACAGCATGATGCTGCTACCACCATGCTTCACTGTAGGGATGGTATTGGCCTGGTGATGAGCGGTACCTGGTTTCCTTTAAACATAATGCCTGGAATTCACGCCAAAGAGTTTAGTCTTTGTCTCATCTGACCAGAGAATTTTGATTCTCAAGGTTTTTGAGTCTTTCAGGTGCATTTAGGCAAACTTTTACTAAGAAATGGCGTCCGTCTGGCCACTCTACCATACAGGCCTGAGTGGTAGATTTCTGCAGAGATGGTTGTCCTTCTGGAAGGTTCTTCTCTCTCTCCACATGTGCTGTAGCTCTGACAGAGTGACCATCAGGTTCTTGGTCACCTCCCTGACTAGACTAAGATGAATGCGGCAATGTACAGAGACATCCTGGGTGAAAACCAAAACTTCCCATCCAACCTGATGGAGCTTGAGAGGTGCTACAAAGAAGAATAGGCAAAGAGGAATGAGTGAAACTGCCCAAAGATAGGTGTGGCAAGCTTGTGGCATTGTATTCAAAAAGACTTGAGGTTGTAATTGCTGTCAAAGGTGCATCAACAAAGTATTGAGCAAATGCTGTATATACTTATGTACATGCGATTAATTTAAAGTAATTAATTTACTGTAAATACTTATGTACATTATTTTTCATTTTTAACAAACTTGCAAAAAAATGTGTTTAATACTTTCACATTGTCATTGTGGAGTATTGTTTTTAGAATTTTGAGGACATAAATGAATTTAATCCATTTTGGAATAAGACTATCATAACAAAATGTGGAAAAAGTCAAGCGCTGTGAATATTTTTCAGATGCACTGTATACCCTATATCAGTGGTCCCCAACCACCGGGCCGTGGCCCGGTACCGGTCCGTGGCCCGGTACCGGTCCATGGATCGATTGGTACCGGGCCGCACAAGAAATTTAAAAATAAAAATAAAAATAATAAAAAACTTTTTTTTTTAATTAAATCAACATAAAAAACACAAGATACACTTACAATTAGTGCACCAACCCATAAAACCTCCCTCCCCCATTTACACTCATTCGCACAAAAGGGTTGTTTCTTTCTGTTATTAATATTTCTGGTTCCTACATTATATATCAATATAGATCAATACAGTCTGCAGGGATACAGTCCGTAAGCACACATGATTGTATTGTTTTATGACAACCCCCCCGCCCCCCACACAGACACACCCCCAGTCCGTGGGACAAATTTTCAAGCATTGACAGGTCCGCAGTTACAAAAAGGTTGGGGACCACTGCCCTGTATCATAGTATTTGTAAAAGGTGATATATTCAAATGAGTAACTGTGTGGGAAGGGCAGATTTATTTTGGGGTGTGGATATTGTATATTTTGTAAATCAATACAAAGACTTCTGAAAGAAAAAACATGTCTGTATATAGTTGTAATTCCATACTGTCGTGTTTGTATGTGCTTTTTACTTGGATTTTGATATACTCCGCAACTGATACGAGTTTTATACTGCAACGCATTGCAATCCTGAGACTTTGCCGGTTAATTTAACTTTTTACATGATAAAGATACAAGGCAATAGTTTTTTAATTTAATGCAACTGTTGTTTTTTCTGAGCGTGTAAACGTACCCAGAGTCCTCTCTCTCCACGGCCAGTAATGTGGGGAATGTGTCATTGTGGAGCAGAAAGAGCTTCTTTTCCATTGTTGAAGGTCTGTCATGCTCTGCCTGCCATGTAAACATCAGAGACAAGAAACTTGAGCACGTGGATCACCTCAGATCTGCTTTCATGGCGGAGATCATAGAGGAAAGGATGGACGCAGAAGCGGTTACCTCCAAGATGCACTTGAGGGCTGAACATTTTTTGGGAAAAAAATCATCATTAACACAATTATAAACATGGATGAATTATCTTTGTAAAGACTGCATGCACGTACGCATACACACGATCAGATTCCGATTGCTTTATGTCAGGGGTGTCCAAACTTTTTCCACTGAGGGCCGCACACGGAAAAATTAAAGCACGCGGGGGCCATTTTGATATTTTTCATTTTCAAACCATAACAAAATACTGTATATGGATTTTTAAAAATTGTTTTTACCTTTAGGGCTCCCGGGGATCATAAAGGGTCATGTTACCTGAATATTACATTTGAACTATTATCTTGTTTGTTTTATGCTCTTTTGTCAAAGAAAACGATGTTTTTGTATGGCAACATACAAAAACATATGCAATATATATGCAATATTTTCCACATAAAACATTTTAATGTGAAATATTTGAAATAATTGGAGCCTTGAATAGGTTAATAAGTCATTATAACATTGTTATTTTTATTTTTTTTTGAGCAATGGCAAAAAAACAAATAAATATAGACAAAAGAAAAAAAAACAGCCTGCATGGTAGCTTTGTGTCAACATTGCACCTTTTTCTAGTGAGATTTCACCTCATTCCACTTTTTTTTTTATGTTTTATTTTTATTTTTGTAATAGCATTTCCAGAATGTGTGGCGGGCCAGTAAACAATTAGCTGTGGGCCGCAAATGGCCCCCGGGCCACACTTTGGACACCCCTGCTTTATGTAGTCTTCAATAGAGTCGTGTGGTAACTTTACACAGACACACAAGTGGACAGACACAACTTTTATCAATTTATTACAGAAATGTACAATGTCTGATATTGTACATTGACTGATTTTGAAGGTCAGAAGTCACAGCTGTTAATGTACAGTAGGGTAAGGTGGCTGAAAGGGACAAACACGCTGTAATGTCCAAATGCTGCACACACACACACAAAACATTCAAGTGCTGCAATAAAATATACCCTGCGAGATCACAAATAAATGCAGCAATATACCAAACACACACGCAAAGCCCAAAAACAACTGCACAAGAGAAATGCTGCAAGTTTACACAACAAAATGGAAGTTAGCCAAGCTACCAGGGGAGGCAGAGCAGAGACGTGAGAAGGATGTCCTGAAGAAAGTTGGGTGTCTTTTAAACAAATACACTATTTTACAGATACCGATTCACAAGGCTAATATTCTCGTAGTGTAGTTTTGGCTCCTTTGGCAGCCTGGCAAACTTCTCCTTTGTTCTGTGAACTTGCAACATTTCCCTCAATCATTTGCTTTTAGGTTTCAAATCAGTGGTGTCTAAAATGGAGCTCGGGGGCCATTTGTGGCACGCAACTTAAGTGTTATTGGCCTATGACATATTGTCGAAGTAAAAGCAAAACAAAAAACTAAAAAAAAAAAACCAAACACAAAAAGACAACGTAGTGAGAAAAAGCAAACAGTTTGATACTTACTAATCATAATACCCTTTGTAACCTAAAACACAAACCAGACAAAAAAGTTGTGTCTTTAAAATTATGTTTGTTTTTAGTATTTTTTACACAACATATATGTCAAAATGGCTCCCGCATGCTTTGGCTTTCCAGTATGTGGCCCTTGGTGGAAAAGGTTTGGACACCGCTTCTTTTAGATCTTGCAGCATTTATGTGATGACAGCGTTTTAATTTGCAACAATTTGTTGTGGCTCATGTTTTATGGCCACACAAACACACGCCAAGTGCATTTCTAAGCTGCAAGGAGCTTCAATTAATTAACTAATTCGTTAATTTGTCTTTGCTTTATTGTGTGGCAGCAAGACACACTTTGTTAAAGTATGTATCTTTAAGTGTCTCAAAAACAAAACAAAAAGAATGACACTAACGAAGTGTGTCTCGTTGCCACATAACAAATCCAATTAAGTGCAAGGTGCCTGCTTTCACATTTAGCACACTTTGGTCCAACCAGAACACGTTATCTTCATTTCAGTAAAGCTCGTTTGGTCAGGTATATGCTCTCAATAATTCATTAATACACTATATAACAAACGGCATTCATTTGATAGCTCATGAACAGATGACAGCGATGATTTACCGAATGAGTCTTCGTATGTACGCTGTTAGTCTTCAATCTTAATTGCTCTTTCGCCAAGTTTCTCGCCTTTTAAAGTACGGCCGTCTACTTGCCATTACAAACAACAACTTTATTGTATTTCCTCGGATTCATATTTCAGTACTATGGTTTAACGCAGCACCTCGACATTCTTCCGCTTTAAATACCCGCGCTCACTGCTGACCAATTGAAATAGAGCAATGTTGTGTGATTTTCTGCGATGCATTTAGGCACACTCGGAAACAACAGTCTCCCAAGGTTGATAGACAGATGAACTGACATTATTTGATAAAATTATGAGAATTATTATTAAATATTATTACAATTATGACGAAGCAACTAACACACTATTGCAGGTAGAGGAATTTTGAGTAATTTTGCAACAAAGCAAAAACATTTTTTATGCTTCTTTTGTAAATGTGAATAGATGTCATGTTGCTGGGATGTCATATCTAACTTAATCACATTTTTATACATAATTTAAAACAGCATTTGCCAAACTTACATGGCTCATGAAAATGTGTACATTTAGAGCAGGGGTCCCCAAATTTTTTGACTCGGGGGCCGCATTGGGTTAAAACAATTTGGCCGGGGGCCGGGCTGTGTATATGTATATGTATATATATATGTTATGGGGCAGCATAAGGGACAAGCGGTGGAAAATGGATGGATGGATGGATGGATGGATATATATATTACTCGCGCATTAATTGACTTAAAGAGCGCGCACTTGCGTTATCGATGGGAAAATGCTTTTTTTGACAATATGATTTGCCTGAGCGGCAAGGAGACACCGAGAGTAACAAGCACTAGAAAATGGATTAGAAAGGACAGATTTTAAAAACTTATAATTTAAAATTGTTTTTATTTTATTTTTAACTTGGGACTTCTCGCGGGCCGGATTTTGGATGTTTGCGGGCCGTAGTTTGGGGACCTCTGATTTAGAGGATGCGCAGTTCTAATTTCGCCTGTCTGCTGAACCCCTTTGGGAAATGTTGCCCTAAAACAGTCCTTCTCCAATAGTGGGGCGGCCCCCCTGGGGGCGCGGTGCGATGCCAGGGGGGCGTGTGACCTTGGGGAACATGCTTTTTTTCCCATACCAGAATATGATGAAGCGTATGTAGCGCTTGTATTCCCTGTAATCAAGGTGGGAGACGAGGAAAGACCGGTGTGTTGTTTCCTTTAATGTTAATAAGATTACAATGTTATGCAGAGTTATAGTTAACTTTAATTTTATAGACAAATTATACTATTCATAGTCACAGTCTAGAGTGGGGGGGGGGCGTGAAATATTTTATTTTTCCTGGGGATATTTCAGAAACACTACCCTAAAACATGACGAGGACTGATCCCAGCAAGGTCCTTTTTCCAGCATAGACATGCACACGTGCTCACACACGGTCAGCAGTGACTTTTTGACAGTTGCCTCACATAGTTGTGCTTGTGTGTCCTCTCACACAGCAGTTGTCCCAGCTTGCTCTAAATGCCCCCTTTATTGACTTCCACCAGTGTGTGCGCGTGTGTGTGTGTGTGTGCTCACTAAGTTAAAGAGCAGTTGTCGATGACAGCTGCATGGAAGCAGCGAGTCAAGCGGCTCCAAATAGACGTAATAGCTCTCCTGGTCCTCCATCAGACAAACACGGAGACCCCCACCCCCCCCTCCCCCCTTAACTTCTGGCAGGCGTGGGTGTGGAGTTCACATTGCATGCTGATGCTTTTTAATCTTTACTTTTTCAACTCACTTTAAAATAACACCTCTCAAAAAGAGTCCAGGTGTGACAACGTCTTTCTGGAACAAATTTGAGTCCAATAAGTCCATCAGAGAGTTAAGTCCACATTGGGACGGGGCGCTGCAGGGGGGAGCGTCTGGGCGGAGGAGATGGGTCAACAAAACTGTGAACTTGGCTGCTGTTCGATCCTCGTTGACTGCGAGACGCTTTGTAGAAGCAGTAGCAGAACTCCAATATTTCTGTTTGCGATACAGCTCTATACTTGTGCATACAATACAACAGGAATTCTCAAACTGTGGGACGCAAAAGAATCAATTAAATAAATATTCAAACACAGTGTTACTGTTCAAACTGTGTGTAATGTTACAGTGGCCAAACATATAGGTAATTAGAACCTCTGCCTTGTTTTTAATAAATATCTAGGCCTTTACATATTTTAATGTTGGTCAGTTTGGTGGTACTTGGACAGCCAAGTGTTTTCTGAGGTGGTACTTGGTGAAAATGTAGCATTAAGAACTTCAGGAACTAGTTTTCACAGCATTATAATAACAACAACATGATGACGTTTGGACCCTCCCACCAGCCAAAGCATGTCCAAGTTGTCCCCGGTGAAGACAGTCCTGCGATGTGACGGCACACATATGTCCCCGTCTGTCTTTCCTGCCCGAGAGTTTGTCCCGCAAGGCGTCTTCTGCATGGTCTTTTGTTGGCGTCAGCACAGGCCGCCGTAAGACAGAGCTGCAAGTAGAGCGCCGGTCAGTTTGTCTGTGCAGCAGAAGAGGAAGACAGGAAAGTAGGAGCGGTGGAAGGGGGGTTTGAGGTACTAGAACCAGTACAAGTCCTTGGTCTTGTCCTGCGTCTGAAAACCTGAAAGGACAGCGGTGACAAAGAGAGATTGAGAGAAGGAAGAGGAAACCAGTCAAGATGGAAGCAGGAAGTGAGAGAGAAGGAAGCGGACAGCTGCCGTGGCTTGGCGGTAAGACGACACCAAGAAGCAGAAATCCTCCTTCAATTAATTGGGCTTTTCACCACCGTGTTGTTGCTTTGTTAGCTTGTTGTTTTCATTCCCAGCAGGCGAGCCGCCACGGAAGTTTATTCAAATTAATCCCAGCAGCCACAGCGCCGGTCAACTTCAACGAGAGATCTCATGAGACATCAGCTCAGTGAGCAGCTTTTACTTTTTCTCGTGGGGTACCATATTTGGCAAAATAGTAAAGGAGCGATGATAATCATAGAACAGGAAATGGTACTTACGAGTATCATAGAAAAGTATTTTAAAGAATTTTATGGCAATTAAAATTTAAAATAAAAATTGCCAAAAACAAGTATCCAACCTTTTTCCACTGAGGGCAGCATAGTATTTGTCTTACAAATGTTATATGCTTATGCACCTTTTTTACATTCTACGTTTCTAAATAGTTTCTATACTGTATATTATTCTATTACACTTTTGTATGTACTATATTATGATTACACTGTGGAAAGTGAAAAAACCCTATGATCTGTGTTTTGGACTATAAAAGGTCTTGAATACAGAAAAACTGAAATATGACACTTTTTGACACATTTTGTGCATTAATGACACTAAAACCAATAAAATAAATGCTAAGCTATCTGAACAAACCATCCGCATTTTAAGCTTTGTGCTCCACAACAGTACCACAACAGGGACGGCGTGGCGAAGTTGGTAGAGTGGCCGTGTCAGCAATCGGAGTGTTGCTGGTTACTGGGGTTCAATCCCCACCCTGAACCATTCTAGTCACGTCCGTTGTGTCCTTGGGCAAGACACTTCACCCTTGCTCCTGATGGCTGCTGGTTAGCGCCTTGCATGGCAGCTCCCACCATCAGTGTGTGAATGGGTGAATGTGGAAATACTGTCAAAGCGCTTTGAGTACCTTGAAGGTAGAAAAGCGCTATACAAGTATAACCCATTTATCATTTATTTATTTACCTCAGGATTTGCACGCCCACTTTGACAAAAAATTTCACCCAAACTTTCCCCCGGTTTTTGCTTACGTCTCGGTCATCAGCAAACAAATAATACATCTGCAAATCATTTCATGGAATCGAGTGCCCAAACGAAGAATCCCATGTGTTTCTCTATGCTTTTTTATTTATTTAGCATGACAGCAAAATAATCCCCCATGGGGCCAAAGAAGTTGCGAGTTCCATCTTTTTGATAAAGAAGGTGAGAAACACTATTGAATTCAAGACAGAACTCAAAACAAACTAAAAAAGTGCTGAGGGCCAATAAAAGACAAGCTGAACGTGATCCCCATTTTGTACACCCCTGGCCGTCAGTAAATGAGGGTTGACCCTGAAAAAAAGATGATTTCTACTGCAATTATTTTCTATGGGAACAATTGTTTTGACATCAGAACAAGTCTAATTGTAAAGCTCAGATTGTTTATTACCTGCGTCCATGTTGAGTCCAATCTCCTGTCCAGATCCTGAGAAACTTCCGCTCCATGCCGACCCCGTCCCGGGCTCCCCCTTGCACCCCAGGTCACAGGGCGAGCTACTGGACCCGGGTACCGAGCTGCTGCCGGATGTCAGGCGGTGATGAGGCCTTACCGAGGGCACCAGCAGCGAGCCGTAGCGAGGGTCAAACGTTGCGCCGTACATCTCGTGCATGGCCGGCCGCGTGTAGTGCGAGCCCTGCGTGCCTATTGCACCCCCTAACGAGTAAGGGTGGTGGTGATGGTGGGACGCGTGCCAGGTGTCCGGGCTGGGCTGATGCAGGTGGCTGTGGAGGGGAGACGGGGAGTACGGGTCCCCGGTGAAAGCGAGCTCTGAGTGGGGCGCTGAGAGAGCGCTGGCCAGCGAGGACGAGACGGATGACTGGTAGGAACTGTGCCAGAAAGAGGGAGGGAAACTTCGTTGGCTCATTGGAAAAGATCCATCTGCAAAAAACACAAAGAGGCAACGTCAAATATGACTATGCTTTCAATTGTTAACCCTTACCCATATATTTTCTTTTATCGTGAGACAAAATGTCATGGGGGAATTCATGTGGGACATTTCACCGAATCGGTGCTGTTTGCATCCCCAATGCCATCAAATTAACTGTCAAAAAATGTCTTATGGAGGAAAGGGTCCTATACTTTGATCTGATTGCATATTTAATATAACAAATAAATATTGATTTAAACTACCTCGACCACAACAACTTGTTGCCTTTCCCCGCTTCCTAAAATTACACTTGACCATGAAATATAATTATTTAACTCCTTCAGAAATGTATTTACATATTTGTTTTAATCCTTACCCCAACTATACATTAAGTTTATTTTATTTAAAAAACAAACCCAAAATAATTTGTTGGAATTCAACTCTTAGTTTTCACTCAGTCCTGTTCCCTTAACACATGAAACTCTGAAAAGGGGGTAATGTGACAAGTCACCTGGTCCACAGGAAGTTGCATGACTTTGTATAAAAGTGTATACCTTTTTATTAACTTTGTATAAAAATAAAGTTGCATGAGATGGGCCAATACGAAGTTGCATGACTTTGTATAAAAGTGTATACCTTTTTATTAACTTTGTATAAAAATAAAGTTGCATGAGATGGGCCAATACACATTTGAGTAGTTCAATGTGGGTATGATCAGATTTAGTGTTGAAAAAAGACAGAAATTCTAATTTATCTTTTAGAGAGTACGGCAGCAAATGGCACTGTTTTAGTGGAATGTTTTTGTGGGGTTTTTTTTTTGCATAAAAAATATTTATTCCCCTTAGACCCTGGCCTTGAAGGAGATCAGCATGAGAGCAGTGCTCCGGTTACGCTGAAAATATGACAATTGGTAACGTGAGAGTGTGGCTAACTAATCCAAACTGAGATGGTAAATTGGTGGGGTTAAAGAGTCAATTCCTCAAGTGGTAAGTGAATAAAGCATGTGTGATTCACTTTAGTTCCACACACACACACACTAACACACACACACACACACACATATATAGTTGACCCTCTCATGTAGCTAAATCCTTCCTGTAGCCATAATCCCTAACGCCCTAAGGATCAATAAAGTTTGATCTTATCTAATATAAATAAGGTAACTAATTAGAAACGTCTCTCAGCAGGATTCAATACAGTTGTAAGTTCATACCTGAATTAATAAATAAATAAATAAATGAAAGAAGCATATAAGTGTTTAATTGTAGGATTTATGCAAAGTAAAGTGTGAATGTTTGGTCTTCAAAGCTGCGGCTTGGCACTATTTTTAAAAGTCTTACTATTTTTTTTACACACCCACAAACACCCACACTCACACAGACACACACCTTTAGGGGCCTTATGTCCACTGCTAGAAGGGTACAAGGAGGCGGTCTGGCTGAGGGCGCGACTGAAGTGTTCATCCACCACGGCGCTGATGTCCCCTTGGAAGTACGTGAAGATGACGCAGCGTGCACTTAGGTACTCGGTCCCCGGGGACACCTCCTTGTCTTCCTCTTTGATGGTATGGAGTCCAGGGGGACCGCCCTGCGGGTCTTGCATTTTGGAATACAAGGCCACCTTCTATGCAATAAAGACACACACACACGCACATGCATGCACACACACTGTTTTAAATGAAGGAGGTGAACTTTGTCCACCGAAAGCCAAATACTATTTAAAATACTCTTTTTGTATATATTTCTCAAGATTTTGTAAAAAAGCTCCAAAAAAGTTATACCCCATATATATAGGTACATTATTATTATCAGCTATTAGTATTAATATTTCAGCATTTTTCCTACTACATTCAACCTTTTTTGCTATATTTTTATTTTGGTGTTTGATTTTATTCATGCTGCGGGTCACAAATGACCCCTGGGCCACAGTTTGGACACCTCTGTGTTAGAGCAAAAAACATTGTGACAGATAAAATTAAAATAAAATAAAAATGAAAAAAGAAAAGTATGTCTATTAATGCTAAAGTGTCAGATATTTTAGTTAACTTCAGCCGTGCTGAATACTGAGACGTTTAAGTTTTCTACTTTGCACTCACATTTGGCCAAAGAAAAAAAAAAAAAGTTACTATGGATGCTGCTTTATTTGTCTTTATGATTATTTGGCGTGTTACTACTATTTGGATGCATTTCAACAAATAGTAAAGACTTCAATTAAAAAAGTGTGAGTTTTGCTTGTTTTATTATTGGTGAATTATGATATGATGTTAATATCCTGCAAGCGCTGATTGATATTTATTGCAACATGCTGAATATATGCACAGTTATCTTGCTTGCACACATACTGAAAGTCCTCACACTGCAAATATTTCTAGAAATGTCCCTAGTTTTAAGAGCTATTTATTTATTTGTAGTTATTGACATTACAGCATAATCTTGATTTTAGCATGAATAATTATATTGTCTATTCTATTTCCCAATTTGAGAAAACTATCCAAATAAGATATTTTGGTTTTCCCCACGTAGAAAATCTTGTTTAAAGATTCTGCAACATCCGAGAGTGCGGAATTTCAGAATTGAAAGTTGAATAATGCTTGTTTTCAGAATAAAATACTTATTTCTATCTTAAAAGTTTAGATATACAACTCTTAATTTAGGATGTCTTATCAAGTAAAAGTAATGAGCTGCATGGACAGATAGTTGAACTGTTTTTTGGTATTTTTTCCCTTACATCGTCTTTTTTTATCTTATTGGTCAGCTCTTATTTGCAGTGCATGAACTGATTGTAGTTATTGAAGAAAAGGCATGCCTTCCCTTTTTAGCCACAAAACTTCCAACTGATAATACATAAACATAATTATCAGTGGAATCCTGAGGCAAAAGCTGGGGTAGCTTGGCTATAACTTATTTAAGTAAAACATCATCATTGTATATAAACATATATTTGTAATATAACACAGCTGGTGATGACAACTTTTATTTACAATTAAATGTACTATAATCTTCTGTCATTTCTTTGATTACAGCAATAATACTACTAAGAATAATACTTTAAACAATCGCCTTCACTTTTAAATGGGACATGTGGTTTGTTTTAATTTGTCAAACTAAGTGTGACATATTATAAAAAACATGTTGACTTTAAAAAATTACAAAAACAAAATGACTAATATGGACTCACTCAATTGTGTTTACATGATGTAATGTTATTTGCCAAGAAAAAAACCAAGCAGTTATTTGTAATAAAGTTACATGTTGACCTGTGCGTGTAGGAATGAAGAAGTCGTACCTGGTGGTGATAGGAGCTGTAGGAGGAGAAGTAAGGCTGCGCTCCAAACACCTGGTACATAACATCCAAGCAGCTCATGGCGGAGGTGTCACGGGGATCGAACGGGCGTCATTTAGCGCGCCGTGCACCGCACTGGACCCACCGATCCTCAAAGCCCGCCTGGAGGGAGTCACTGCTGCCGCGTCTTGACGCACTGGGAGGGAGACCACCACCCAGGACCCTCCCTCCAATCACAGGCAGGAGCGCGGGCGATACTGCATGTTTTGGTGTCGACCCGATAACAAGTAATTACAGTACAAGGCAAAATAAATAGATAAATGGGTTGTACTTGTATAGCGCTTTTCTACCTTCAAGGTACTCAAAGCGCTTTGAAAGTATTTCCACATTTACCCATTCACACACACATTCACACACTGATGGCGGGAGCTGCCATGCAAGGCGCTAACCAGCAGCCATCAGAGGCAAAGGGTGAAGTGTCTTGCCCAAGGACACAACGGACGTGACTAGGAAGGTAGAAGGTGGGAATTGAACCCCAGTAACCAGCAACACTCCGATTGCTGGCACAGCCACTCTACCAACTTCGCCACGCCGTCCCAAACATTGCTAATAATACCCATACTTTTTGCCCCTAAAAATATGTCAAGATTCCAGGTTTATTTTGTGGTCTTATTTTATTTTTTAGTCCTGTCCAGCTTCTCAGACAAATCATATAGTAGATGTAGATGCCCATATCGGCTGTTCATATTTACTTTACAAAAGAGAAGTGTAGGATACTTCTCTTGTTGCCTTATTTGTATTTGACTTTATTAAATGTATTTATATTATCATTTGGTGCAGCCGGGCCGGAGCAGGAGGGGATAGAAAGAGAAAAAAAGGAAGACAGAGGGGGGAATTGTGGGGACAAGAGGGGATTAGACAGAGAGACAAAAACAACAACAGCAAATACAACAACAACAACAATAGAGCAACATCAGCAAATACGACATGTACAAATATGATGGTGAAAGTAATAGCAAATAAGCAGTTAGCGAAAAAATAAAAAATTATACAGAAATGACCATGAGCATTATTACACTAAAAATGGAGCAATACGAATACCAATAGAAATAGCGCTATTGATAATGAACAATACCATCCATCCATCCATTTTCTACCGCTTATTCCCTTTTGGGGTCGCGGGGGGCGCTGGAGCCTATCTCAGCTACAATCGGGCGGAAGGCAGGGTACACCCTGGACAAGTCGCCACCTCATCGCAGGGCTTTACCTTTATTATCAACAATACAGTTGTTCAAATGCAAAAATACATATACGTAATGATAACTTGAGATATGAAAGAATGCAGAAAAATGGAGGGGAAGAAAGAGAAGCAACCTACATTAACCTTGTAGATTGTTATAGTAACAATAGGTTAAGCTTTGTCAGTGTGCCATGTGTTATACCCAGTTTACCCTAGGACAACAACATGAATATATGTTTGATGAAACGTGATTATGTGCATGAGTGTATGTGTGCATATGTACTTGTATATGTACAGTATGTGTATATGTATGTTTGTACAGTGAATGTATATGTACAGTATGTGTATACAGTATGTGTGTTGTACAGTGAATGTATATGTACAGTAAGTGTATATGTATGTTTGTACAGTGAATGTATATGTACAGTATGTGTATACAGTATGTGTGTTGTACAGTGAATGTATATGTACAGTAAGTGTATATGTATGTTTGTACAGTGAATGTATATGTACAGTATGTGTATGTTTGTATAATAAATGTGCGTGTGGATGGTCTTCCCTTTAATATTTTGTCCATAATTTGAATACAAATTTTATTGTATCCTACATAATTTGTACTGTAAAAACATTTAACAATGTATAAATATACAAATACAAAACAATTGTCAAAACATAGAATAATAACATTTATAAATGAAAAAAAAAAACGTTAATTGCATTTTTTTTTTTTTAACAAATTAAAGTCAATAGTGTAAAATGTCGAATCAAAAAGCAAAATCTATTGGATTTTGTTTTATTAATTTAGATTTTTCTCCCAAAGACCCCTTTGCCCAAGTACTTACTCCCCGATTTTCAAATACAATTATCGATTTAACAATAGAAACATTTCAATCCGATACGGACACTTAATAGCGATATTTGGATGAATCCGTCCTCTTTTAATTAGCCAAGCCTTAATGGACTAACTGGACACTACTTACCAAACTATTTTATACATACGTAGAATGACTGATGAATAGATCTAAGTTGCACATGAACATCAAATATTAAAGGCCTACTGAAACCCACTACTACCGACCACGCAGTCTGATAGTTTATATATCAATGATGAAATCTTAACATTGCAACACATGCCAATACGGCCGGGTTAACTTATAAAGTGCAATTTTAAATTTCCCGCTAAACTTCCGGTTGAAAACGTCTATGTATGATGACGTATGCGCGTGACGTCAATGGTTGAAATGGAAGTATTCGGACACATTGTATCCAATACAAAAAGCTCTGTTTTCATCACAAAATTCCACAGTATTCTGGACATCTGTGTTGGTGAATCTTTTGCAATTTGTTTAATGAACAATGAAGACTGCAAAGAAGAAAGCTGTAGGTGGGATCGGTGTATTAGCGGCTGGCTGCAGCAACACAACCAGGAGGACTTTGACTTGGATAGCAGACGCGCTATCCGACGCTAGCCGCCAACCGCATCTATGATCGGGTGAAGTCTTTTGTCGCTCCGTCGATCGCTGGAACGCAGGTGAGCACAGGTGTTGATGAGCAGATGAGGGCTGGCTGGCGTAGGTGGATAGCTAATGTTTTTAGCATAGCTCTGTGAGGTCCCGTTGCTAAGTTAGCTTCAATGGCGTCGTTAGCAACAGCATTGTTAAGCTTCGCCAGGCTGGAAAGCATTAACCGTGTATTTACAGATCCATGGTTTAATAGTATTGTTGATTTTCTGTCTATCCTTCCAGTCAGGGGTTTATTTTGTCTGTTTCTATAGGCAGTTAAGCCCGATGCTATCACGTTAGCTCCGTAGCTAAAGTGCTTCGCCGATGTATTGTCGTGGAGATAAAAGTCACTGTGAATGTCCATTTCGCGTTCTCGACTCTCATTTTCAAGGATATAGTATCCGAGGTGGTTTGAAATACAGATCCGAGAGAGTGTGGAATCCAATGAGCCAGCTTGTACCTAAGTTACGGTCAGAGCGAAAAAAGATGTGCCCTGCACTGCACTCTAGTCCTTCACTCTCACGTTCCTCATCCACGAATCTTTCATCCTGGCTCAAATTAATGGGGTAATCGTCGCTTTCTCGGTCCAAATCGCTCTCGCTGCTGGTGTAAACAATGGGGAAATGTGAGGAGCCTTTCAACCTGTGACGTCACGCTACTTCCGGTACAGGCAAGGCTTTTTTTTTATCAGCGACCAAAAGTTACAAACTTTATCGTCGATGTTCTCTACTAAATCCTTTCAGCAAAAATATGGCCATATTGCGAAATGATCAAGTATGACACATAGAATGGATCTGCTATCCCCGTTTAAATAAAAAAAAAATCATTTCAGTAGGCCTTTAATGGAAGGTAAGCTAGCAACTGGCGAAGCTTCTTCTTCTCTTTACTTTTTGGTGGTCTGGGTGTACCTTTGTGGTACATCATCATCATCGGCGGTCACTCGAAGCGAGTATGACGATCCTCCTGGTAGGGGGGGTATCCTTTTATGGAGGATGCCTATGCGTGACTTTGTTTAATGTGGGGAGATTAGTGCACAGACAGTCACCACACAATCCTTGATAGATCCAGGTCAGGGTCCAGTGGCATGGAGTCCAAGACGACTGGGGACCCTTTTCTGCTGCAACCTTCTTCTGCCATCCCAGCCGTTGTGACGCTCCATAGGGTTAGCAATCATCCTCCGCCTGTTCCACCGTTGAGGTCTTGGGTTGTTATATCCCCATAACTGGGCCCACATGGATGTGAGGGTGCCTTCTTCCGCCATCGCAGCCGTTGCGGTAGTTCTTACATCTACCGTCTTCCGCCTGCTCCGCCGTTGAGGTCTTCACCGTATCCCTGGCTAGGGGGCAGTCAGGTACTAGGCCTTTGCCAAGGGCCACCTGGGGTAACAGTAGTAAAGGGGTTAACCTCCTAGTGCCCCAAGACCCCATAGAGGAGCCTCCACTGCCGGATGCACTTTAACGTCATGCCCAGGACACTTTGTGGTACAGTGCTGCCGCTCACAGGCTGGTGCGGGTACTAAGTCAGTTTGTTAACATTAATGATTGTTGAACATACGGGGTGTGTCAAGTTGAGTACATCTGTATTAATAATTAAATTAGAGTTTAATTATAGCCCTTGCTGCCCTTTAGTGATATCACCAGGAGTGTTTTAGGACACGCACACTGATCATCTTATTCTCCTTGACTCCACACATGAAACATATTGAGTAAATTTGTGTTATATGTCGTCATATTTTAAACAAACTACATATGTCGATTATGGCTTCACACCTTCCTTTTCATCTCCTTCAACCCTCCTTCTCCTCCTCCTCCATCCTTCCTACATCATTAGTTGCAACCGCGTCCCGGCGGCCATTGTGTGTCGTGGTGGTGGAGAAAGGGCCAGAGCAGGTGTGTGCGATTGTTACTCCTCATTCAGTTTATTTTGAAAGATGCGACCGTGACCCTCCATTTACCACTGGCCCAAACATCACTCCCACCAAGGACTACCCAATAACGTGCATGTGCTTTAAGGCCTTAAAACATTATCAGTTCAAACAGGATTTTTACCATTAAAACATAGACAAGACTGTAGGGGGGCGGCGTGGCTCCAGAAACCTAAAGGGGATGTGCACTTTTTTTGGAATCCTGAGATGACAATGACCTGGATGAATGAGAACATTCATAGACACTTTTTTGGGGGGAATTTTGCCTATCGTTCACAATCCTTAGGAGAGACAAGAGGACAATTTTATTTTTAAATCGGCTTGTTCTTGGTGGCCAGCAATGCAGCTAATGGGAGCAATCCATTCTATATCTAAATCACTTTAGAAATGCATTCAAAAACCGTCCACAATACTTTGTTTACATTCCGTAACCTGTATAATAACCATATTATTGTAAGAGCGAACACTGAGGAACTCTTCTTCTAGCGTAATAACACATCGCCATAATACGGTATTAGCCGTAAAAGCTAGCTCCAGCAAGAGATAAGCTATCTACTACATCAACCCGAAATGCGTTGATGTAGTATCAGTGGCCTTGTGGTTAGAGTGTCCGCCCTGAGATCGGTAGGTCGTGAGTTCAAACCCCGGCCGAGTCATACCAAAGATTATAAAAATGGGACTCATTACCTCTCTGCTTGGCACTCAGCATCAAGGGTTGGAATTGGGGGTTAAATCCCCAAAATGATTCCTGGGCATGCACAACGCTGCTGCTTACTGCTCCCCTCACCTCCCAGGGGGTGAACAAGGGGATGGGTCAAATGCAGAGGTTCATTTCACCACACCTAGTGTGTGACAATCATTGGTACTTTTAACTTTTTAAAAACATGAACAATCATATTACAGTATCTATAATGTATTAGCCCACATTTCATGTTTTGTTTGTACACAGCTGAGCTAGCCAGACAGTATGATCCATTCTATGTGTCATACTTGATCATACTGTAGTTGTAACAACACGCATGGCATGCTGTGTATCATGATCAATATTAAAGTGACTCACTCGATGGAAAGTTGTTTGTCTAGTCTGGCTGGGGACGTTTATGTCGTGCTTACCCAGAATTAACAGTTACCTATTTTTAGCGTCAAAATCGCTTTCACAACACTCTCCCGGCTTCCGTCTGCTCCAACGTCTCACTCTTCCTACGTGCTGGCTTCTAAAACCAGCAGTATATTCATCTTTTTAAGTATAAGGTTGTGAAATCTCATTTGTCCAAAAATAGTCGTCTTCGTTGTCTGTTACCAAGTCTGCCATGATTAGAAAACACACACGTGTTTGAATCCGGAAGTAGGAACACACATTCTTGCTAGAAGTCAGACGTGCGCTGCTATGGGAACAGAAATCAATGCGCAGAAGAAATCCGTCCCAGAAATGATTAAAATTATCAAAATAAATATTTAACATATTACATATTGTTATGAACGTGTCTGTTACTACATTATGTATATACAGTACTTGCAGTGTGTACACAAAATATTGATGGAGGGTTTTGAAGTTGTTTTAGAGCAGTTGTGCCCAACCACCGGGCCGCACAAGAAAAAAAAAAAAAAGAAAAAAAAAATATATATATATTATTATTATTATTTTTTTTTTAGTAAATCAACATAAAAACACAATACATACATTATATATCAACATAGATCAATACAGTCTGCAGGGATACAGTCCGTAAGCACACATGATTGTATTTCTAAGCACACATGATTGTATTTCCCCCCCCGCTCCGTGGGACAAATTTTCAAGCGTTGACCGGTCTGCAGCTACAAAAAGGTTGGGGACCCCTGTTTTAGAGGGCTTTGAAGGCTACAACGGTGACTCCCATTAGCTGCATCTTTCATGTGTTCTTTTTATCATCTTTAAAGGCCTACTGAAATGAATTTTTTTATTTAAACGGGGATAGCAGATCCATTCTATGTGTCATACTTGATCATTTTGGGATATTGCCATATTTTTGCTGAAAGGATTTAGTAGAGAACATCGACGATAAAGTTCGCAACTTTTGGTCTGATAAAAATAGCCTTGCCTGTACCGGAAGTAGCGTGACGTCACAGGTTGAAAGGCTCCTCACATTTCCCCATTGTTTACACCAGCAGCGAGAGCGATTCGGACCGAGAAAGCGACAATTACCCCATTAATTTGAGCCAGGATGAAAGATTCGTGGATGAGGAACGTAAGAGTGAAGGACTAGAGTGCAGTGCAGGACGCATCTTTTTTCGCTCTGACCGTAATTTAGGTACAAGCTGGCTCATTGGATTCCACACTCTCTCCTTTTTCTATTGTGGATCACGGATTTGTATTTTAAACCACCTCGGATACTATATCCTCTTGAAAATGAGAGTCGAGAACGCGAAATGGACATTCACAGTGACTTTTATCTCCACGACAATACATTGGCGAAGCACTTTGGCTACGGAGCTAACATGATAGCATCGGGCTTAACTGCAGATAGAAACAAAAGAAATACACCCCTGACTGGAAGGATAGACAGAAAATCAACAATACTATTAAACCATGGACCTGTAACTACACGGTTAATGCTTTCCAGCCTGGCTAAGCTTAACAATGCTGTTGCTAACGACGCCATTGAAGCTAACTTAGCAACGAGACCTCACAGAGCTATGCTAAAAACATTAGCTATCCACCTACGCCAGCCAGCCCTCATCTGCTCATCAACACCCGTGCTCACCTGCGTTCCAGCGATCGACGGAGCGACGAAGGACTTCACCCGATCATAGATGCGGTCGGCGGCTAGCGTCGGATAGCGCGTCTGCTATCCAAGTCAAAGTCCTCCTGGTTGTGTTGCTGGAGCCAGCCGCTAATACACCGATCCCACCTACAGCTTTCTTCTTTGCAGTCTTCATTGTTCATTAAACAAATTGCAAAAGATTCACCAACACAGATGTCCAGAATACTGTGGAATTTTGCGATGAAAACTGAGCTTTTTGTATTGGATACAATGTGTCCGAATACTTCCATTTCAACGATTGACGTCACGCGCATACGTCATCATACATAGACGTTTTCAACCGGAAGTTTAGCGGGAAATTTAAAATTGCACTTTATAAGTTAACCCGGCCGTATTGGCATGTGTTGCAATGTTAAGATTTCATCATTGATATATAAACTATCAGACTGCGTGGTCGGTAGTAGTGAGTTTCAGTAGGCCTTTAAAATCGTTAAAAAAAATACATGTGTTCTTGTCTCTCATAATGATTGTGAACGATAGGCAAAATTCCCAAAAAAGTGCAGTTCCTGTTTAAAAGGTTGCTTGTAAAAATAAATTTATTGCCATCAAAGTCACTGCCACAAGGATGGAAATGAGCATGCAACTATGCTATAATCTGGCTCATTTGCAATCTGTACAGCAGATTGTTCATTATTGAATAGATACATTCCAAAAAAATCTTCTTTCTGCACAGGCAGGAAACGTTGGAGTAGACAATGTAACTAATTTCAACTGTAACTATTTAAAGATTGTTTAAAAGGTTATAACAATTCGACCACATGGGACAAAAAATGTACGTAAAACATGTACTGTATGTCGTATCTTAGTTCAGCGAGTGTCAAAGGATTACAGCTAAAATTATATTATGGGTTGTACTTGTATGGCGATTTTCTACCTTCAAGGTACTCAAAGCGCTTTGACACTATTTCCACATTCACCCATTCATACACTAATGGCGGGAGCTGCCATGCAAGGCCCTAACCACGACCCATCAGGAGCAAGGGTGAAGTGTCTTGCTCAAGGACACAACGGACGTGACGAGTTGGTAGAAGGTGGGGATCGAACCAGGAACCCTCAGGTTGCTGGCACGGCCACTCTTCCAACCGTGCCACGCCGTCCTTTATATTAACACTGTTTAACTTCTTTAAAAACTTGTATGACGGATAATAGTGCTAAAATTACCCTGGAACTGATTATTACTATTTACATTATTAAGATGACCACAGTTTTACCCTGGAACAGATTATTTTTGTTTACATGATTTCCTGTTTGAAATGGGGAATTGCTTGGGAATGTAGAGAACAGAAAACACTGTCCTTACCCTCGTCAAAATAGATGAAAGAGGTCCAGAGTAGTTAGGATAAAGAAGAAAAGAGCTCAAACAAGAACAAAAAAATTCAACTGGTCTCTTTTTGCTGCGCTGATTAAAAGATGGTTTCAACCACCTCTGCTGCCATTCATGTTATAATGAAAACAGGCCATTCAGAGAGGCAATACAAACGCCGGCAGCGCTCACAAAGAGTCAACTTTTCACTTGGTAAGTTGGTGGTGTCAGAAAAGGCAAAGTCAATTGCCAACTTTGATAAGCATTTAATTTTGCCTGTACTCAAAGGCATTATTATGACAGGCAGCTATAGCAAGGACAGTTTTTCAAAGGCAGTCTGAATATCCACTTATTTTATTTTTTCACATGTGAAAGACCATGGCCTTCCAGCAGAAAGGTTCAGGGTCTGCATTTTGGTGGGAATCGCGCTTTAGTCCGTCAGAGGAAGAAAACCCGCTGCTAGAATGCAGGGTTAACGTGCAAAAAAGTAACGCTCTGCGAGGGCCTGCAACACTAAAATTCAGCCATTAAACTGACTAAATATTATTGACAGTGTAACCATTACTGTAAGTAATTAAAGTATTTTGCCAATACATTAGCAATGTTAGCTTATTGGAGCTTGTTGCTTAGCCTTCATGTAAAACAACAGCTTCACCAGCCTCTCTGGCAATATAAAAATTATTTTCCTGAAATAAACAAAAGTATATTTAAAAATGGCGGGGTCAGTGTCTACCAGTGACGTGCAGTCAGGGGAGGCAGGTGAGGCGGGGCCTCACGTGCCATCATGGAAAGAAAAAAAATGTAAAAAGAAAAAAAAAATTTAAATTGTTATATGTATCCAGTGATTAACTTCACCAGTTTTAGATTATTTTTATTCAAAATCGCTGAATTTTCACATTTGCCGTTCAAATACTGAGAAGAGACTTGCGGTGAGAAGAGACTTGCGGTGAGTCAGCAGCCAGTTGAGCCTCACCATGGATGACTCGGCTAACTGCTGGCCTGCTGTGCAGTGAGACCGTATTGCTATATGAATTATATTATAAATTTCCATAGTTTAGTTAGCTGAGGTATATAACGTACAGTGTATTTTGTCAACAACTGTATGTGTGTAACGTATTTCTTGTGCTGAGCAATCATAAAACGGCTGCGAAGACGCACTGGGTGAGGCTCGCCGTTCTCCCGCCTCATGGTGGTAGAGGGCGCTAGTGATCCCAGGGATCATTCTTGCGACTACTCGGCTGCAGAAGAAGTGACAACAAGCAGCAACAGTTAGCGATCGTTAATTTTTTCCTCTCGCCTGGACTTTTAACATGGATGATTACATATAAAATAAAACAGTTTTCTAAACTGCACAGCAGGAGGTAATAATTAAAGGAAGATCTCCATCGAGACAGAGAGACTTTTAAAACTGAAGAAAGATAAGGAAGACTTCTATAAACAAGTTATCGATGCTTTTATTCAGAAGAAGCGGCGCATGGATTTCATTTATAAGTAAAGGTAAGACCATAATAATGTTTTTTTTATTAAATGTGCTTTTTTGCGTGCTACAGTTTGTATGTGTAAAGAATGCTGGTATGAGCTTTTAAACATAACCCGTTAACTGCTGCCAATCAAATGGTGAATAAGATACTCTTTAGGGTTCATATGTTTGTAAATCTGACTGTGATGAAGTCAGTGCCTCACCAGCCATGAACCTCACCGCACGTCACTGGTGTCTACTGTGTATTGCAATGGAAAAATAAGTTATATAATATTATATTAAGATAGCGAAATAACTCCTAGCGTAGCATGACGCTTTGGCCTATGTATACAAGCTTAGACCAAAGCAGCAGTAAAGTTGGTAACAAGATATCTGTGTGTAAGTTTCAATAAACACACTTTTAACATAACATACAGTATACTTTTTTTTTTTTTTATCAGGCGTTTTGGTGTTCCACTGAAGTGTGTAAAATCTCTGGGTTTGATCATTTTAAGAATTCTTGTTCCCGTTTAATTTCCACATCATCGTTAGCAACGTTAGCTCGATTTGTTTTGCAGCTAGCGTAGCCTTTATGTAGAAAAGCTTCACCAGCCTCTCTGGCAATATAAAAACAAATTTCCTAAAATATACTTTTAATTGTGGGGTCAGTGTTTACTGTGTATTGCAATGGAGCAATATATTATATAATACTTTATATTAGTGATGTAACTCCTAGCATAGCATGTAGCTTTAGCCTGATGTTTACAGGCTTAAACTGAAGCCGGGGTACAGTTAGTACCGTGATATTTGTGTGTACGTTTTGTTGAACCCAAGTTTAATATAATAATTGTGGTAATCTGAAATTTCCTTGCTCATTTCTGTTGTCTGCACACCATGTTCACTCTCTCTCTCGTCCACAGTATGGAGTGCAGCTGGCGCAAGGCAGCAGCACACACCTGACATAGATTAAAAGCAGCCTATTTAACCTGGCTGCTGACGGCCTGTGAGCGCCGGAACTTTATCACTGCTTGCAACCTGTTGGTCGTGCCTGAGAACTCACTAGTTCGTCGTGTGCCATTCTTCTCAGGTTTGCCTGTATTATTCCTAGCCTTGTCTAGCGTTTTTATTTTGTACCTAGTGATGGGTTGATGAGGCCTCATGAAGCGTTTCGACACATTGCAAAACTGTATTGATACTGTGTCGATACTGTGTCACTAAATACTGACATCTGCTGGACATTAAAAATCCCTACAGGCAACCTATGGACCGACTCAACTGACACTGATTTTATGACCTAGTATATACAATAATATAAACCAAGTCATTGTATTTCATTTAGGATTATTTCATATCTTCATTTAAATAAAAATATATTTTTATCTTTTTTAGATACAGTCAAATAATGTGAACATGTATCGTGACTAGGATGGTAGAAGGTGGGGATTGAACCCCAGTAACCAGCAACCCTCCGATTGCTGGCACGGCCACTCTACCAACTTCGCCACGCCGTCATTCCTGTACCTTCTCTAGTAACAGTAGTGATGGGTCCTGCAACACAGATGCATCGGCGCATGCGTCGAGCTCATAGAGCGAAACCCTGTGTCGGTGCGCGTACCGCTTTTAGAAAGTCACGTGACCGATCATGAGCTGCTTTGGTCACGTGACCGATACGCGAACTGTATCGCACTGACGCCTCCTCTGTGCCCTGTGAGCAACGTTCCCTCTAAGATGCGCGCCTGCGCAATTGCGCAGTGCTCAAGCGTCCTCCGCGCGCCGCACAGCCAATATATGCCGCGCACCAAATCAAACCCATCTGAATTCTAAACAAAATAAACACATTTATTCTGTGTAATTTTGAAATGCAACTTTGAGTGACAGTGACAACAAGCGGCCCTAACGGTGTTCGTCAACAACACGCATTGCGCCGCTTCCTAATAAACACAGTTTGGCGCGCAGGCGTCAGTGCGATACAGTTCATGAGCGGTCACGTGACCAGAACAGCTCATGAGCGGTCACGTGACCAAAACAGCTCGTGTTCGGTCACGTGACTTTCTAAAAGCGATACGCGCACCGACACAGGGTATCGCTCTATGAGCTCGACGCATGCGCCGATGCATCGGTGTTGCCGGACCCATCACTATTTGTACCTTATCTATTTACTTCTTTCATGAAGTATGTTTTCCTAGCCTTGTCTAGCGTTTTTATTTTGTACCTTATCTATTAACTTCTTTCATGAAGTATTTTTCCTAGCCTTGTCTAGCGCTTTTAGTTTTTTGTTTTTTTTCTCTTAGTAGTTTTTTACATGGTGTGTTTTTTGTGTTTACCACCATCGCCTTTGTTTTGCTACTTTGTGCTTCCTCCTAAATAAAAGGAAGAACAATTGTATACACAATACATCTCTGCATCCTTGGGATCCACCTCACCAATTCCTAACAATAATTATTATATCAGGTGTTTTGTTGTTCCACTAAACTGTGTAAAATCTCTGGGTTGGGCCTTTTAAATAAGTATTGTTCCCGTTTAATTTACACTTCGTCGTTAGCATATCCACATTTTTCATCTTTGAACAAATGTCGGCGTTTCGCCTCGCTTTGCCATTGATTTAGTTAACTAACAGATGCAGTAATGTTTGTGTGTGAATGATATTGGGCCGCAGTAATGTTCAAAAACTGAATTGTTAAATGTGTTTTCAAAGAGAGCTACACTGAGCCAGCAGATGTCATCTACTGACACAGGCTGCCAGATTAATTTACACTCAGCATTTATTTTTGATTTAGACGTTTATCAGATTTTTTTAATGTATGTATGTACTTAATTATTCTTCCATATTTAATTCCTGTACTTATTTTAACATATTTAATTTTCTATTAGTTTCTCATTTCAAACCTTTTTTTATGTTATTCATGCATCACGCCACTATTTTTAGAGGTGGTAAGCTTTGGGAACCTCGTGATTGATTTTGATTCTGATTCTTGGGGTGACGATTCGATCTACAATCGAATCTCTATATTCAACACGATTCTGGTATAAAAATGATAATAAAACCTTTTTAAAACAGGTAAAAGGTTACAGAGGCCTCTCTTGGCTGCTGGCGTACGACATATACGCACAGTGTTGGCCTAAAAAAACGACTTAAAAAATGCATTTTAAAAATGTTGTTAAAAAATTAATACAAGCAACAGTATCAATAATATTAATAATAATATAAATAATAGTTTTTATTTCAAATACTGATTCTTAAAAAAAAATTATATATATATATATATTTATTTAAAAAAAAATCGATTATCAAAAAAGATTAATCGATTTAGAATCTAAGTAAATAAAAATCAGGATTTATTTATTTTAAATTGTATTTCTTTAAACCTTTTATTCTTCTTTTCTTTTCCTTTATCGCCTACAAGCTATACTGTATTAGTTTTTCTTATACCTTTTATTATTTTGTATTCTTTCAACCATTTTTCATAACTGCGTTTGCTTCTTCCGACTTGAATTTTGTTCATGTAATGTTCCTTAATGAAACTTGTTACGTATGTCCATGACGAATAAAGATAGCTTGTTCACCTCCAGCAGAGTTTCTGTCTTTTTGGGCCCTCTTTATATCCATTTGGTCCTCCTTTGGGTGCTGCTGACAGCTCCAGCTGTTTTCTCACCTTTGCAGGGAGACTCTACTTAAAGAAGAGGTACACCCACACCCACACCCACACCCACACCCACACACACACACACACACACACACACACACACACACACACACACACACACACACACACACACATGCACACACACATGCTAGGACACACTAAGTACACTACTATATAAATGTTACTTGTGTCAAATACAGTATTTCTTACAGGCCCCTAAATTAGATTAATATATACTGTATATTTGATCACTTATCCATTTTGTTACTACTGTGACATAGTTGAGGCTTATCCAGGACAGGCAGTAATTAAATGTTCTCTCGCCACTGAAATGAGTAATTAGCTCCGTTAATGAATATTTTCTCGACGCGCCCACCTCATGGGCTGCAGAATGCAAACAAACATGGCAAGAGGCACGTCAGGCATCCTCAATTAGCAAGCTGGACAAACACAGACGCTATGCAGCGAAGCATCTGCAATTCTGAGAGTGCAAGATCACTGAAATGTCACGTGTTTAACTTATTTCCTATTCATACGCCTAAATGAACTTCCTGTTACGCTGCATGGTCTTAATTAATGGGCACATCAAGGGAGTGAAATTAAATACATTTTCTACAAGATGTTGGTCATTTTGAAAAAAAATGAAATCTAATCCGTTGGTCAAGTTTAAATGTAGCCCAATGTTGCCTTTAAGGGTAAAGAAAGGGTCTGCCTAAAGTGTTCTTACAAAGTTGGAAGCATGAGGCAAATGTCCAAAATGTCTTGCTAAGATGAAGAATTAAGACTCAGGGACAAATAAGGACTCTTGTCAAACGGTAAGGCAGTTTTAGCCAATTAAACAGCTACAATAACAGTTGTGATAAAATTTCAAGCAAATTAGCGCTCTGTCAATCTTTAATTGACATTTTACAGCTTTGCGCCAAACGGTGCCGCCCAACCCTCACGATTCACAGGGCCCTATGCACAGGGTGTGATCTGTGTATAGGGAGGGGTAACTGTCAGTATATGTTTTGATCATTTAATTGTCTTTTCATGGCCAAAAAAAAAAAAGGATTGGCTTATTTGAATTTATTTTTCCATCCATCCATTTTCTACCGCTTGTCGCTCTCGGGGTTGCTGGAGCCTATCCCAGGACCTTCTTATTGTGAGGCACACGCACTAACCCCTGTTCAGCCGTGCTGCCCTGAATTTCATTTTAAAATTCAAATAAGAAAATTGGTGTTAAGGAGCATACATCTAAAAATGGTTTGATTTTCATTTTATGTTTCATATAACACACATTGTATCCCCATTAAACAGAAATAAAACAATAGACCAAAACGGATATTATTTATCATTTGCAAACACTGAAATATTTTATTTCCAAAGTAAAAGCAGGGATAATTACTACAGTACATGTTTGCCTGTCATGCTAAAATGTCTTTGGAGCCCACATAAATTATTTTGGAAATGGCACAACACACATGAACAAAAATGGAAAAACAGACCAAAATGGATGTTTTTTTCCTATTTTGACACCGAAACCGAAAGTAGCGAGTTAAAGACAGGGCCGCAAACTGGTCTGTAAGAAAAAATAGCGTACTATACAGTGGCGGGCCGTGCGTTTCCCACCTAGGCCTTCAGTGATGTCCGACTTCAAAGAGTACCTCTCAAAATACCATAATTGATGTCACCACATGACCATTGCTGGATAAATACTATACAGAAACACATTTACGCCCTACGGGTTATTTTCTGGCACCTTTAAGAAACTATTAAAATGCATCAACAATTAAAACATATCTTATGTGATACTGTCATAATTAAAATTGCAAAAAACATATTAAAAGTGAAAAAAGAAAATAATTGAACTCACTATTCGACGCCGTATAAGCCAGTGATACTCCTCGTTGTTGGCGAGCATTTCCATGTTTCATCGCCAGAACAGCTGAGCTAGCTTTCAGGGTCTGCCTACATCGTCTCACAAGATGTAGTTTCTCTTTAAATGGCCTTGCAAATATATATCTGCCACCTGATCAACGTTTTGTTCTCCTTCTCTGCTATCCCGGTATGGCTACGGCGCAACACTTCCCGCTTCCTGCTAAATGGAAATTTGTGAATGGATACTCACTTTGGAATGACAAGTGAGTATCCAATCACAGTCTCGTTAACATCAGGCTACTTAGATAGGCTACTGTCAACAACTTGTGATCTGATTGGCTATCGCAACTGTCTCTCAACTCTCTGTGTTCTCAAATTCCTCCACTAACGACTATCCATATCACAGGACGCGTAAACGTCACATTCAACTTTAGGCCAGCCAGAAGGCCTTACTGACAACAACTCATAATTGATTGGCTATCGCAACTGTCTATCACCTGTATGTCCCCGATCACTTACAGTGCACGGATGCCCGCATTGTTGATTCTGAAGGACTCTGGTAGATTTCGTACAACATGGCAACATAAGCTAGCTGAATTCTGATTGGATACAAACTAATTTTAATTTTTTTTCCCCGATTACCCAGAATTCCCGGACATTTTGACCATTGAAAATTAATGGGACAATTTTCAAACATGCACAAGTCCCCGATTCAAACCGTTACACCATCCACACACTCCACTCACCTTGGATAATCAAACTATCATTTTCCATGATCCAAAAATTCTAGGAATTTCCAGAATTCCCAGTTTTTTAAAACCCTATTTTCACCTCTACCTGGAAAGTTTAATCGCAGTCCACATTTATCAAACATTTTTGACCATTCCACCAATTCAACAATCCTCTTAGTTGGGACAACAAATGCTCCTATTTTTTTTTCATACAAATTCCAGGTTTTCCCAAAATTCCAGGAATTACGTTACTACGTCAACTTTTTTTTAAGCGTTTTCAAAAATTCCAACACCAACCCATTAATATCATCTAGGACAGTGGTCCCCAACCACCGGTCCATGACACATTTTCTACCAGGCCGCACAGAGACAATAGATAATTTATAACCGCCCGCATTTTCTCCTACTTAACTCCCACCAGACACACCAATAAGCTTGTTCATAGATGCATTGTAAAACTCCAGATAGAAAATCGCCATTTGCTATATTTGTTAAATCTTTGTTACATGGAACAATGCACATTAATAAACATATACAATGTAAAGGTGCCAAATCGTAGCCAAAAGCTAGGTTCCATCTGCAGTCCGCGTCAGGTTGATGACCCAAAAGCAGAGTCATCAAATTGATCATAGAAGTTAAAGTGCATAAAGCAGATGGAGAAGTTCTAAATTGGAGCATATAATAATTGTGCTTAAAAAAAAGAAAATACATGTGTCATTTGGCCTAGTAAGTTAAAGTGTTGGTATGATTACACATAGTCCTATTACACAAGTAGTTAGCAATAACAGATGTTACGCTTGGAAAATTGGACCAAAAAAGCTAGCATTAGTGTATATACATATTAAATATTGCACAAAATATGAATACATAACTTTTAAAATGGAAATAAAAATCCACAGAAATCTATTGGAACTAATGGCAAGTATTTCTAGCTTTATTATATATCCATGCTGTTGTCCGTGAATGTGATGTATCACATATAACCCCTCAGATACTAAAGCCAAAAAAAAGCCTACTACTAAAAAAAATGAGTAAAAAACAAAAGTCTATGGAGAGCTTTTTTGCAAAGAGAAAATGCCAGGGGCTCCCACTAATTCAAAGTTATGGTGAGTTATTTCATGTATTAATTTTTCATGCACTTATTTGCTATCTGCCACACGTGGAAGGCCATCCGTGAAAATAATGCCAACATTAAACCGGTCTCTGGTGCAAAAAAGGTTGGGGACCCCTGATCTAGGACAATTGTGCTAGTATCAATATTTTCAAAAAATCCTGGTTTTCCCAAAATTTCCAAATTTCAAGGAAATTCTCATTCAAATGAATGGACGTAGTCATAGTTCTACAATGCCCTAAATTCTCAAAATATTGCGCCATTTTTAAACCCGATTCTGACCTTTCAACCATCCACCCTCATCATTCTTTTTGATATATTAAACGCAAAACATGTTTTTCCTTACCCCAAAATTCCCGTTTTCCCAGAATCGTCTCCCGTTTGACAATGAATGGGAAATATACAATCTATTCCATGCCCCAAATTTCTCATCCGATTTGAACCGTTCCACCTTCCACACAATACTCTCATCCTGGACATTCAAGCCAGCATGATTCCCGATTCTGAAAATTCCCTGATTACCCGAAATTACCAGGAATCCCCCCCATTGAAAATGAATAGGTAATATACAAAACTCTCCATATCCCACATTTCTCAACCGATTCGAACTGTTCCAACATCCACACACTCCACTCACCCTGGACATAAGCATTTCAGTTCCACTCACGTGTATTGGCAGTTCGGCGGCTTGCGCACATAGGAATTGCAAATTCTCGTTTATTTTAGATTATTTTACTTACAAAATATTTTACCTGAAATGATCCGAACAAACATGTTGTCGTCAGAACATCACATCTCGGTTTATTGGAGCAATCCATGCTCGCCTTTGCCATTAACTCTTCTTTTCAGCCGCTTCCATTTGTCCAGAAATACGCTTAGGAATGCGATACAAGCTAGGAATATCTCTTCCACCTCGATTGTGGCAGTTGACAATGGCACATGTCGTCGGCATTGTGAATATTACTTGATAAATTATCAGCGACAATAAGCATTTCACTAACTTCCACCCTTTAATATGGATATTGGCAATGCATTGCGGGAAATGTGAAAAATAACGTGCAGGTGTGTTATCAATTCCCTTATTGCCTCCACTTTCGTGTGATATGTATACAGAAATTCCTTTAAATTTCAGTCCTCGTTGTGCTATGTCTAAAATTATTTCTGTGTAGGGCTCCATTTTAGCCAGGCACACGGGTACAGTAGTATTCCCGCTTTTACTTTGAAAATAAAAAGTTCCGGTGTCAGAATATGAAAAAACATCTGTTTTGGTCTGTTCTTCTGATTTGTTCACTAATTAAAGCCAATTGTTATATAAAATATAACATTACAACAAGTTTTAGATGTTGTTATTGCCTTTGATTTAAATTAAATTCAAATAGACTAGGCATTTTTTGATTTTCCATTTCCATTCATGAAATGAAAATGAAATGACCAAACATACACTGACCGGCAACCTTGAACAATTGAACCGCTTCACGCCCGCCCTCTCTAAAAGTATCAGAATGTATCTTTTGAAAATATACATTGTTAAATGTGACACTTTATCTTCTTTTTCTGTGGTCCTTCAAACCAAGCAGAAATGTCACTATGGCGCAGTCTAAATTTAATAGATATCAGAGCAGGCGGGAGGGTATGACAACGACACCGCAGGCAGCAGCAATAACAATGTCTGGTCGACAGAAAATACTAAAAATGTCCAAATAAGATGTGATGTCACACTGTAGCCGCTATTAAAAAGACTGCAAAATGCAGTGTTCAAAGGCTTTCAAAACTGTGTGCATTCTGACGCCCAAATTCATGAACATTATGATTTTTAACATGAGTATCCAACATTGTAACAACATTTATAAGTCAGCAATTTGGTAAATCACGAGAGGAAAATACCTGGAAAAACGAGCATTGTTTGTGTATATCATGTATTTTATACATTAAATTGTGTAGCTAATGTTGTTATTAAGCAAGAATGTCTTTGTGTAACTTTGAATCAGCCAAAAGTGCTAATTAGGATGCTCTTTTGTGTGTCTGCCTGATGAGTGCATTTTCATGAATCACCGTCACGTTGAACATCAGCGAATGGATGAAAGCGGAAGAAGCAGCGGTCGCATTTTTGTTCCCGGGCGCTCGCCTCGGACGTGACTGGACACTTGCCGCTTAATGACGGCGAGCTAAAGCAAAGTGTTTGATGAAAATTTCTCCCGTGTCGGCGTCGTTGCTAAATGCATTTTGCTTTGAGAGCCTCGGAGTAGCCCCTTAATTAGCGGCCGGTCATTAGCTGTATGTGTGCACTCCTTAATTAGCCAAAATCATCTTTAGCCTCTTTCTTCACCGGCGAGGATGCCTCGTCTTTGCCTGCGAGCTCTTCTTTGACTTCATAGAGACGGCGAGGAAGGCGGTGGCGCTCTGAAAGGACTCGCCAAGGCCCCTCGGCGCCACCTGATAAATTGGCTCCTCGTTAAGAGAATCAGCACGTGGCAGGCAGTGACACAGGTGCAGCAGCAGTATTTGCCGGGTCACGTCCAATCACAAGCGGCGTGATGCATCGCTACTTAACACACTCGACTTGATCGATACGACGTCTTATTGTTGGTGAACAAAAACACATGCGTACGCAGGGACTGATCAATAGAAACAAACGCGTTGGCGACCACAATGCTGCAAGATGTATCCATCCCAAGGCCAAAGATGTGTATGAATGGAGAAGTGGGGACAATGAAACGCTGTGAATAAAGGTGTGTGTGTGCGTGTGTGTGCGCACACACACACCCTGTTACCCAGACATCACCAACATTGTACTGCAGGATGAATACTGCGTGCGTGTTTGATATGTGAGGGAAATAAAGGCAGGCTTGACATGAAGGGGTAAGCCATACAGGGGTGCCTGCTTGGGGGTGCAGCGTGTGGGTGGGTGGAGGGGGTGGGGGCGCAAGGACAGGGAGTGGGGTAGACTGTCGTGAGGGAGACGTTTAAAGAGTTGGACGGCCGGTCTCCAAGCAACTCACAATAGAAGGTCAGAGGATGGAGAAAGGAGGGAGACGACAACGCCAAACTACAGAATACACCTTTATTCAACGACGTGTGATGTATATTCTACATTATATACAAATATATACCGTGCAAGGGCCATTGCTCTGAATCAGTGCAATTTGCGACCCCAGCAAATTAAATGTCTAAATGCACAACAAATCTGTAAAATAAAAATTATTTAAAAGGGAACCAGACTTTTTTCGGAATTTTGCCTATCATTCACAATCCTTATGTAAGACAAGAACACTTTTTTTTTTTTCTTTCTTGATGCATTCTTACTCCTAAATAAATGTTTGCAAAAGTCCCCTTACAATGGAGTATATGGGAGTCGCTCTATTCCACCTATAAAGCCCTTGAAACACATCCAAACACCTTTTATCATGCTTTAAGTAACAGGCACATTCATAATAACATGTAATACTGATGTATTTTGATCATTTTAAGCATATGGGGCGCATTCATTTAAAAAACGCAACACAACTTTCACTTTTTTCTTTAACAACATCAATAATTACTACTCACTGCAAACTTAATTAAAGCCTACAAACAATAAAACATCACTTACTGTACAAAGTCTGCTGTCATTAGGATGCGACTGCTATGATGTTCATATATTCCCGTGTAGATGAAGAATGAATCATAATTCTCACGTAGAAAAAAGAAGGACGGAACCACGCGTTTTTTTCAAGTTTTTCTCGCCATTTCCATGTCTAAATTGGATGCCAAAGTTGACCAACTTGTCGGACTATGTCCTCATCCTTCTACTGTGAAGGTGAGAGGCATGATTTATGATCTACAATAAACTTTGAGGCGAGGAAGCAGCTCACCAGCCGATGATGTCCACATAGCCACATAATCTCGTTAGCTCTCTGGGATCACGGCGCCGCTATAGGTAGTTTGTCTGCGTTAGCGCTTATGAAAACAATATCATTAAATTAAATGATTGGTTCCTATTCATGGCTTGAAATGTAAATGGAGGCTCTTTTTGGACAGTTATTTATAAGGGTTTATGGGCGGAATAGAAGACCTCCAATTTACTCCGCTGTGAGCGAACTTTTGTTTATTTTTCAATTTGAATACCGGGTACATTAAAAAAATACATCTGTCTTGTCTTACATAATGATTGTAAACGATAGTCAAAATTCCACAAAAAAGTCCAGTATTCTTTAAAGCAGTGTCCATTTTTTGTTTGTTTGAGTTTATTTTAAACATGCATACAGTTACAACATGAAACATCACAATTTCCAGTTTCTCTTTTCAACATGTTCAAAAAGGAGTAGGAAGAAGCAGAGTTTATTTAATCCTACCCCTTTTCCATTACATAGCAGTTGCTAACACTATTGTTCACTTCCTGTTGTCAATTTATTCACACTATACTCCATAAGTAATAACAATCAAACATAAATACATAGTGAAGTAAGATGTATTTCCTATGGTGAGATAAATAATAATATCAATACATTCAGAATGTTTATCATGGTTCTTCTTCTTTGTATTTTGTAAACACTTAGTTTGAACAGTTTCTTGAATTGGATCATATTAGTAAATTGTTTCATTTCTTTGCTTAATCCATTCCATAATTTAATTCCACATACTGATATACTGAAGGTCTTAAGTGTTTTATGTGCATACCAATGTTTTAAATTAAATTTTTCTCTAAGGTTGTATTTCTTCTCTTTTGTTGGGAAGAATTGTTGTACGTTCTTTGGTAGCAGGTTATAGTTTGCTGTTTGCAAATTTACTATGTCATGGAATTTCAATATTTTCAAAGCATTAAATAAAGGGTTTGAGTGTCCTCTATATCCAACATTATGTATTATTCTAACTGATCTTTTTTGTAACACAGTTTATAGTTGTTTCCCCATATTTCTGCACAATAACTCAGGTATAGCAATACTAGTGAGCAGTAGAGAATATGGAGTGATTTTTTGGCCTAATGCATTTTTAGCTTTATTCATTATGTTGTATATTTTTCACATGAGATTTCCAGTTAATTTTATCATCCATCATTATACCTAGAAATTAGATTTTGTTTACACTTTCAATTCATATTCTGTCTATTTGTGTTTGACTTTCCCCTCTACTGTTACTGAATATCATTATTTTAGTTTTATTGAGGTTTAAGAATATTCAGATTTTGTGAAACCATCTTTTTAATTTGTTAATTTCTTCTGTTATTTTTATTAGCTTCTGTGTGTTCTCTTCTGAACAAAACGCTGTTGTATCATCCACGAATAAGTCTTTTGTAATTTTATCAGTGTCATTTATATAAAGATTTAACAATTTTGGTACTAGTATAGATCCCTGGGGTACACCACAGGATATATTTAGTATTGTAGACGTGTGTTCGCCTAGCTTCACGTATTGTTTCCTGTTGGTTAAATAGCTTCTAATCCAGTTTAAGACCAACCGTCCGATACCATACCATTCCAATTTTTTAACTAAAATATTGTGATTAATTGTGTCAAATGCTTTAGTTAAACCCATAAACACTGCCCCTGCACACTGTTTACCATCTATTGCATTTGTAATTTATTCTGTTATTTCCATTAAAGCTATCAAAGTTGAAATATTACCTCTGTATCCATATTGTTTCTCAGTGAGTATTCTGTATTTGTTCATGAAACTGTTCAATGTGTTATTGAACCGTTTTTCAATGATTTTAGAAAATTGTGGAAGTAAAGAAACAAGTCTATAGTTTGTAAATTGGTGTTTGTCTCCAGTCTTTTAAATTGGTGCAACTTTAGCTATTTTCATTTTGTTTGAGAATTTGCCTGTTTGAAATGATAGGTAAGTGATATACATTAATGGTCCTGAGATCTCTTCAAAAGCCTTTTTTACATTTTCCTTATCAATTCCATTACAAAACCCAATCCAGTAAAGTTGGCACGTTGTGAAATTCGTAAATAAAAACAGAATACAATGATTTGAAGATCCTTTTCAACTTATATTCAATTGAATAGACTGCAAAGACAAGATATTTAATGTTTGAACTGAGAAACTTAATTTTTTTTTGCAAATAATCATTGACTTAGAATTTAATGGCAGCAACACATTGCAAAAAGTTTGAACAGGGGCATTTTTACCACTGTGTTACATGGCCTTTCCTTTTAACAACACTCAGTAAACGTTTGGGAACTGAGGAGACACATTTTTGAAGCTTTTCAGGTGGAATTCTTTCCCATTCTTGCTTGATGTACAGCTTAAGTTGTTCAACAGTCCGGGGTCTCCGTTGTCGTATTCTAAGCTTAATAATGCGCCACACATTTTCAATGGGAGACAGGTCTGGAGTACACACAGGCCAGTCTAGACCCGCACTCTTTTACTACGAAGCCACGCTGTTGTAACATGTGGCTTGACATTGTCTAGCTGAAATAAGCAGGGGCGTCCATGAAAAAGACGTTGCTTGGATAGCAACATATGTTGCTCCAAAACCTGAATGGTGCCTTTACAGATGTGTAAGTTACCCATGCCTTGGGCACTAATACACCCCCATACCATCACAGATGCTGGCTTTTCAACTTTGCGCCAATCGCAATCCGGATGGTTCTTTTCCTCGTTGTTCCGGAGGACACGACGTCCACAGTTTCCAAAAACAATTTGAAATGTGGACTCGTCAGACCACAGAACACTTTTCCACTTTGCATCAGTTCATCTTTGATGAGCTCGGGCCCAGCAAAGCCGGCGGCATTTCTGGGTGTTGTTGATAGATGGCTTTCACTTTGCATAGTACAGTTTTAACTTGCACTTACAGATGTAGCGACAAACTGTAGTTACTGACAGTGGTTTTCTGAAGTGTTCATGGGCCCATGTGGTGATATCCTTTACACACTGATGTCAGGTTTTGATGCAGTACCGCCTGAGGGATCGAAGGTCACAGGCATTTAATGTTGGTTGCCGCTTACGTGCAGTGATTTCTCCAGATTCTCTGAACCTTTTGATGTTATTACGGACCGTAGATGGTGAAATACCTAAATTCCTTGCAATAGCTGGTTGAGAAATGTTCTTAAACAATTTGCTCAGGCATTTGTTCACAAAGTGGTGACCCTTGCCCCATCCTTTTTTGTGAATGACTGAGCATTTCATGCTTCTATACCCAATCATGGCACCCACCTGTTCCCAATTAGCCTGTTCACCTGTGGGATGCTCCAAATAAGTGTTTGATGAGCATTCCTCAACTTTCTCAGTCTTTTTGCAGGCATCAAATTCCAAATCAGCTAATATTTGCAAAAAATAGCAAAGTTTTCCAGTTTGAACGTTAAGTATCTTGTTTTTGCAGTCTATTCAGTTAAATATAAGTTGAAAATGATTTGCAAATCATTGTATTCTGTTTTTATTTACGATTTACACAACGTGCCAACTTCACTGGTTTTGGGTTTTGTATCAGCTCGAGGTGTAAGCCTGTCAACCTATATCGTTCTGTGTCGTCGGAAGCCCTTAAAAACGTCTTCAAACTCTCGCCGTAACTTCTGGTTGCTAGGCAACCGCTTTCAATTGTGGTAGGAGGCCGTTGGCTTGAGGTTAACGGCTCTTCCAACTCACCTTATTTTAGCGAATCAATGCCTCTCACCGGACCAAAATCGGCTCAAAGATGCCAGGTAACTCTCCAGTGGCTGTGATCACAAATCAGTGGTCAAAAGTCTTCGAATTTATCCAAAACTCCCGGGAGCAAAAGCAAAGCCTTTTTCTTAGCATCTTTTCCCATTGACAGTAAGTTCCACATTGATCTGGCCTTTTTTAATAGATACAATTTAAAACATTATTTAAACTGCCGTGAGAACTGAAAAAATAGTCCTCGTTTCTTTAGATTTGACTTTACCATGATGTATAATCATTTAAAAAATAATACATTGATACAATATCAGCAGGAATCATAGAACACACTATTTATATACTTTTGTAGTGTGGAATGTTAGAAAATAGTTGATGAAGTGAAATGACTCGGAGAACCATTGTAGGTACTTTATGAAAAACAATAACCTCATGACAGATTTATGCTTTTTAAGTGGAGTGTCAATTTGTGTTTTGGCAACACCTCCTGGTCGTAATAATTCATTAAATTAAGGGCAATGAAGCAATCAGTTGAATGATGCAGACACGTTTGTTACTGGATACTTTCTAATACACTTCTTCTGCCTTGGAGACCTTATAGGTGTAGGTAAAATATAACTATAATTATTTGATACTTGTTTATTTATATTGACAAATGTGCAGTTTTAAACTGCAATATAGTTCAATTAAGGACACTTTTTATGTAAGTCTAGCTTGTGTGCTATTATGTGCTTAGCTGTTGGGTAGCTGCTAGCTCCTAGCCTACAGCTTACCATGTTTACCTTTTGTACAAAAATACAGGAAAAGACCAACCCTGTGTGCTAATTGGAGGACATTTAGATGTTAACTGGCTGTCCAGCTTTGCACAAGTAAACACGCTGCAAGAATGCTTGTATTGGAGCTTATACATCGGAAATTTTAGATGCTCGCCGATATCATGCGATATTTGTTTTTAATCATGTATGTATTCAGATTAATCACATCATTTATTTTGAGCGCACATGCTCCTTAACTGTGGATTGTTATACCAGAAAGGCAGCGTGGGTTGTCATACGTTGAGTAATCGGGTCAATGCATACGTTAGTGCAAAGTTGAGTGAGGGGTTGTACTTGCTGGCAAATTTGACTCCAAAATAAAGCCCAAACAGGACTTTAGACAAAATTGTTATCAAACTTTGAGCAAATAATGGACGTGCATTTAAGTAACACATTTAAAAATGTTCCTCTATGAGATTCTGACAATAAATAGCTTTTTTTGTCAAAAATATTGGCCTTAATGAAGTTAATATAAATCATGCAAGTGAGTGATTATTCATAATGAATCTAGATTTAAAAGTGTGATTAAAAAAAAAATTGTTTGACAGCACTAATTAAAATCCTTCAGAAATGTATTTTTTACTTCGGCTGTCAAAAATAACAAGTTGATGAACAAGTTAATTAGCTAATACGTTAATTTAAAATACGCAAGCAAGTTATAACCTGTGATTAATCATGATTAATCCAATTTCAAAAGTAGTAAAGTAAAGCACTAAATTTGACAGCCATTATGTTGTATTACATAACTGCGTTACTCCTTGTCGCAAATATGCTTTAACAAAAAAAAGTTGATAGAAAAAACAAACCAGTTAAAATTTCCACTTCAGTCGTGTCCCTGGGTTTTGACTGAATACTTTTACCTTCACACATTACCGCCTCTGAAAAATGTGAAATATTCCACAAGTCGCAATATTCAGACCCTCTGCAGGCAATAGGAAGGCTAAAAGTAAGATAGCACATTTGCCTTCCACAGTTCTGCTACCTTAACGTTTTTGTTGAATCACTGTAATGTGCTTCGTGTCAACATGCTAGTAGCATTATGCTATAATTCATTTATTTGCTAATTTTATGCTAACAACTCCATCTTGTTACTTTCAGTCCTGTTACACAAATAATCAATCTTTGGCTTACCCTAATGTGTGAATGTTGTCTGTCTATCTGTGTTGGCCCTTTGATGAGGTGGCGACTTGTTCAGGGTGTACACCGCCTTCCGCCCGAATGCAGCTGAGATAGGCTCCAGCACCCCCTGCCACCCCGAACGGGACAAGTGGTAGAAAATGGATGGATGGATGGCTTAGGGACTTTGTACAAAAATGAAATAAAGTTGCATAAGATGGGTCAATACACAATATCAGTAGTTTAATATGGGTTTTATCAGATTTGGAAAGAAGACAGAACTATACAGTGCATCTTAAAAGTATTTACAGCGGTTCACTTTTTCTGCATTTTGATAAGTTACGGCCTTATTCCAAAATGAATAAATATGTTTTAGTTCTCAAAACACGGTCCGTGTACCTTCTGTTCATTCTATTTCCAATTCTGGAACGCAAATCAAAAAATAAAATTAGGGTCCGTTTTTTCGATTTGTATTATACTGTAGATGGCAGATTTTAAAACAAACAAAAAAGGGTTGATTTTCATTAAAATGTTGCCATAAAATTGGATTTTGTGCTGTTTTCATTTTATGGATTTAAATGTTTCCTGATAAACACAAAAATCGAAAAAAATGTTCATCCAAAATGCAAAAATGCGTGGTTATCTGTGTGATGACAAATTGAACCGGAAGCAGTATTTTAGCTTTTCCTTTGCGTTTAGCACGTTTTTAGCATAACGGTAACATCTTTGTTCAGCAGGCGTCCTATTGTCATTTTAAAAAAGTGTAATTAAATAGTTGTCCAACTTTTGTTTCAGAAATGAAAATAGAAAAAATGCTCCGAAATTTGTTTTTTGATTTGCATTTAAGAATTTAAAATAGACTGCGATGAGGTGGCGACTTGTCCAGGGTGTACCCCGCCTTCCGCCCGATTGCAGCTGAGATAGGCTCCAGCGCCCCCCGCGACCCCGAAGGGAATAAGCGGTAGAAAAATGGTTGGATGGAATTTAAAATAGAATGAACAGAAGGTACACGGACCAAACACAATACCCCGTAATGATATTCTAAAAAGTAGTTTTTTATTTTGCTCAATACCTTTGGCAGCAATTACAGCCTCAAGTCTTTTTGAATATGATGCCACAAGCTTGGCACACCTATCTTTGGGCAGTTTAGCCCATTCCTCCTTGCAACACCGCTAAAATGTTTATTCGATGGGAAGTGTTGGTTTTCATCCAGGATGTCTCTGTACGTTGCTGCAATCATCTTAGTCTAGTCAGGGAGGTGACCAAGAACCAGATGGTCACTCTGTCAGACCTACAGCATTCATCTGTGGAGAGAGGAGAACTTAACAGAAGGACAACTATCTCTGCAGCAATCAACTAATCAGGCCTGTATTGTATAGTGACCAGAAAAAAGCCATCTCAGTTAAAAAAAGTTTGCCAAAATCCACCTGAAAGACTGTCAGACCATGAGAAACAAAATTCTCTAGTCTGATGAGACAAAGATTGAACTCTTTGGCGTGAATGTCGGGCATCATGTTTGGAGGAAACCAGGCGCCGCTCATCACCAGGCCAATACCACCATGCCTCACTGAATGAAGCATGGTCGTGGCAGCATCATGCTGTGAACTGTGGCATGAACACCAGTCAGGATAGAGCGAAAAATGAATGCAGCAATGTACAGAGACATCCTGGATGAAAGCCTGCTCCAGAGCGCTCTTGAACTCAGACTGGGGCGATGGATCATTTATCAGAAGGACAACAACCCTAAACACACAGTCAAGATATCAAAGGAATGGCTTCAGGACAACCTTGAGTGGCCCAGCCAGAGCCCAGACCTCAATCCAATTGAACATCTCTGGAGAAATCTGAAAATAACTAAGCATTGACGCTTCCCATCCAACTGGATGAAGGTTGAGAGGTGCTGCAAAAAGGAATGGGCCAAACTGCCCAAGGATAGACTCTTGGAACATCTTGAGCTTAAGGACACTTATGCAAGACTGCTCTTTGTCGATTTCAGCTCAGCATTTAACACAACAAGGCCAAACAGACTCAGATCTAAGCTTCACAACCTTGGTCTGAACACCTTCCTCTGCAACTGAATTTTGGACTTTTTAACAAATCGCACACAGTATGTGAAAATAGGCGAGCACATTTCTGCCACGCTCACCATCAACACCGGCGCTCCACAGGGTTGTGTGCTAAGCCCTGTGCTCTTCACCCTCTTCACACATGACTGTATAGCCTCTTCAACATCCAATCTCACTGTCAAATATGCCGACGACACCACAGTACTTGGGCTCATCAGCAATAATGATGAGACAGCATACAATGCAGAGGTCCAACAGCTGGCTTCATGGTGTGCTAACAACAACTTGGTTCTTAACACTAACAAAACCAAAGAACTAATTGTAGACTTCCGCAGGAAAGGGCAGAGCAAACACCCTCCACTTTTAATTAATAACAATCTAGTAGAAAGGGTCAAGCATTTCAAATTCTTAGGGGTGAACATAACAGAAGATCTATGCTGGGACATTAACACTGCTTCTACAGTCGGAAAGGCCCAACTACGTCTTTTTTTTTTGAGGAAACTAAAATGCGCAAACATTCCGCAGAAATCAATGGTTAACTTTTACAACTGTGCCATCAGCAGTGTCCTCACTTACGGCTTTTTAGTGTGGTTTGCTAGCTGCACTAAAGCGAACCAACAGGCCCTCCAGCGAGTGGTTAAAGCGGCGGGGAAAATTACAAGGACGATACTCCCAGAGATGAGTGCCATGTACACAACTCGCTGCCTAAAGCGAGTACACAACATCCTGAAGGACAGATACCACCCAGCACATGGCCTCTTCAACCTGCTACCCTCTGGAAGAAGGTATAGATCGATTCGCGCCAGGACCACCAGAATGTCTCACAGTCTGTATCCCCAGGCTGTGAGACTGCTAAATGAACAGCCTGCCCCTTTGCTGCCCCGGACCATCTCATTACCTCACTCTTCACCACCTCAATAATTGTGCTCTGGACACTGCATTACTGCAACATCAACGTAACACCCATCAGACATCTGACTGTTCCCACCCCCACACCCCCTTTATTCGCCATCTTCCTGGCAATGCTAAACTGTGAACTATGGTCAACCTGCACTTTAATGCAGTTTCTATGCCGCTGGACAAAGCTCAAACAAAATCTCGTTGACATGTATGACTTAAGTGTTATTATGACAACGACAATAAAGGAATTGATTGATGAATTGATTGATTGATTGATTGATTGATTGATTGATAGGTGTGCCAAGTTTGTGGCATCATATACCGTATTTCCCGGACCATAGGGCGCACCGGATTATAAGGCGCACTGCCGATGAATGGTCTATTTTTGATCTTTTTTCACATATTAAGCGCACCGGATTATAGGGCGCATTAAGAGTCATATTATTATAATTTTTTTCGTCTTCTCCCCGTCATCTTTGTTGTAGCGGTGTAACGTGCAAGGACAGGAGTAGAAGAAGTGTCAAAAGATGGAGCTAACTGTTTTGATGACATTCAGACTTTACTTAAAGCATCATCTCCTCATCCGGAAACAACAACACAGGAAATGTGTTTCGTGAAAAACCATCTGACCGGAACTCTCTAATAACTAAAGTTCCTTGGGTGAATAATGTAAACTCACTACGCAGGTATGTTTTAGCGCTTTCATGGCGAGTTTACTGACAGATAAAAGTAAGAACTTTACACTATTTTATATTAGAAATGGCAACAGTGGAGGTTGAATGTCATATAACAAGAAGATAGAGGAAAAAAAAGAAGCTTATCGACTCGCGGATGCGCACAATTTTTCAGGGGCCGTACTTATCAAGCTTCTTAGAGTGCCATTTTACACTTAAGTCCTGAGAATTTGCGAAATTTAGTCCTACTCTCAAACTTAAGAATAAAAGCTTTTTATCAACGTTCTTAAGTGTAAGAATCACTCCTACTCTCCACGATATTTAAGAGACCTTCAGAGGTGTCTTAAGTGGTTAGGAGTTGCCAGCAGGGGATGGCACTGAGGCGAGAGAGACGTGCGCGAACGTTCAGGGAACGGAACAATGTTTTTTTTTTTTTTGATGACGAGCAGCTGATCAAACGGTATCGTTTAGACAGAGCGGATATTATTTTTGTCACAGATTTAATACTTTTCGATTCCTTGTTGATTTCTGCATGTGTCTGCAGTGGGCTAGTATATATAGAGCCACCCACACCAGTTTCAAATTAGTTGCCTAATTAATGAATTGGAAAGAAAATGTTATGACAGTAGCGTATGTGTGTGGCCGTGAGGTGAGTGACGTCAGTGAGTGTGTGGGCGATAGAAGAGAGGGAGCGGTAGCGTGAGTGCCGGCGGGGACTAGTTTGTTTTGTATTATTTTGTAGTTTATTGTCAAAATATATACTCCCATTGTCCACTTAAATATTTCCAAGATATTTATTTATTCTTAGACAACGGATTCCCTTCCGTGATTGGTCATTTCTATGGACACAGAAATGACGTCACCTAAAATTCCGTTTACGGCACATAGTAATGTCGTAATTCAGCTCTGAGTGTCACACTTAAGATTCAGTCCTACACTTCGCTGAAAGTGTGAGTAAGACGCTTGATAACTAACTTTTAAGTGCAGCTTTCAGCGAAGAATTTATTTACTCTTAAGTCAACTCTTAGCAGACTTCTTAAGAGTAATTCTGAGAAGCTTGATAAGTACGGCCCCAGGACTCCTACAGATCCCAAATGCAGATCAGCAGTTACCAGAAAGTAAGAACAGTTGTTTTTACCATAATATTGCGAAACAAAACGCCAGATAATATGTCTTACCTTATACACGCACCATAATAATACTCCTATGTTTAATGCATCGACAATCCATCAAGCCGTGCGGCTTCATAGCTTACCAAAGTCATAGTAAAACATTTTGACATATTTTTGATCACCGCGTGTAATGTTCTATATTTTCAATGGAACATTTAAAATGATGGTGTTGTTTACTTGAGTCATATTGCAATCATAGTGCAGCCTACACTTATCTCTTATGTTTGACTGCCATCTACTGGTCACACTTATCATTACACCATGTACCAAATAAAATAGCTTTGAGGTGAGTAATCTCAATCAAATTTTTTCCTTACATTAGGAGCACCGGGTTATAAGGCGCACTGTCGCGTTTTGAGGAAAAAAAAGGATTTTAAGTGCGCCTTCTAGTCCGGAAAATACGGTAAGTATTAAGCAAAGACTGAATACTTATGTACATGTGATTTCTTAGGTTTTATTTTTAACAATTTTGGAGAAAAAAAAGAAGAAAAAAAAAAGAACCTTTTCACAATGTCATCGTGGGGTATTGTGTGTAGAATTTTGAGGACAAAAATTAAATTTATTCCATTTTGGAATAATGCTGTAACACAACCAAATGTGGAAAAAGTGAAGCGCTGTGAATACTTTTCTGATGCGCTGTAACTTTAAAGTGAACTGTAAATAATTGAGCCAAAGATGAAATGGTTGCTGCAAGTGTTGAGGGAACAGAAGTGGTTTTGATGACGATGCTGAACATGTGCGCATTCAAAAGGGAAGAAAGAGGGAGTGTATTCCAAGGAAAAAGTGAAGGAGCGAACTTGAGACTTCATGTTCCGGGTTGTGGTGTGTGACAGTTGCATCAAATTCAGTTTTTGGTGCCGAGCGAGTGTAAACAGCAACAAGGACAAGCAACAATGCGGCGCTGAAGGAGCAAGATGAGGAAATGTGACGGCAAAGCAAAACAGTTTAGAAATACATTCCTTATAGTCTTTTTATTCCACACAAGACTACTTGTGCGCCAAAGAAAACACTTGTTATTCAAAAATCAGCAGCGCCATTTTAGCTGCTTTGTGACGCCGTGGAAAAGAATTTGTGTAAACTCACACTTGAAAGGCTCGTTCATAAATGAATTACAAGGCCGACGAGGAGGAATTAAATTTTACTTTGACGCGGCGAGGACGCCGTTGAGGCGCGGCCAACGCTAGACGTGCGCTGGTCTTGCCAAGGTGAGCCGAGTCAGTCGAGACTCTCACAAGAGCGCCCGTCAGTTGGCGCTTTTATGCGAGCTGGCGGCGGTTTCAAAGGAGTCCTGCATCCATGGTTTAAGTATGTTTTTATACTAAAGACACGTGTCAGAACTCAGAGTTTGACTGAAGAATACTTTCTGTCACGTGGATTCTTTGTGCAAAACAATAGGAAACTTTCTGATATTTTCATCCAAACTTCTACCAGCTTTTCTTAAAAGATGCAATCTACTTTAAGAAATGTTTATGGTCCAGCTTGTGTCGCACTGCCATATAATCTAACCGATGGAGGATTTCTAAATAAACAAGAACAAAATAGCGGTGTTAGCACCACTGTAAAGAAGTCATTTGACTTGTTTGACTCTGAATAGCTGCACTTCGGCCACTCCACTATACCAGGGATGCCCCAAATGGGACTGGGGGGGTCAAACTTAGCCCATTGTGTCATTTCGTTTGTCCCGCCAAAGGATGGCTACCAAATTTAAAACAGATTAATTTTGACCTCTTTCAAGATGCACAATCATTGATGGCATGTCGGCATGGCAACGCTGTAAACACGTCAGTAGATTGTACGGGAAAAACCTGGCAGCTCAGTTGCCGAAATGTAACATAAAATAATCACTTGTACCATTTTAAAAACAAAAGACGTAGCAAAAAAAGTAGCAGCTCAGTGACCAGAATTGATTCCGCTAAAAACCTAATACATCGACCATGCATCTCTTCATTGAGCATTTAAAAAGAGAATATATTTCTAGTTATAAAAGTACCACATTTAAATATATTTAATACATGTTTTTAGTTAAGGCTAGTACAATGTAAATACTGATAGTTTAGCTTGAATCTATACTTACAGTATATGTATCTACATATATATGTAGATATATATTATAATATATAGATATATATTTTAATATATATATAAATATATATTTTAATATATATAAATATATATTTTTGATGTATATAGAGATATACACACAAGATACATACACACACAAATATGTAAATACTGAATATATATAGTGTGTATGTATATATATATATATATATATATATATATATATATATATATATATATATATATATATATATATATATATATATATATATATATATATATATATATACATACATATATATTGTTGGAGCCAGTTGGAGCCTATCTATATTATTTATTTATTAAGTGTTTGACAATGAAATCAAATAATGTCAAGAATGATGTTAATGAATTATTGGATGTTTTAGATTTCATTGTGATTGACTGATTGTTTTCAGCTGCTTACGCTCCTACTGGTGAGCCACTTCCTCCTCCTATAATTAAGAAGACAGGACAGCTGGGTGCCCTTTGTCTGTCTATCATGTTGAAGGAGTGAGGAGTGGAACAGTTTGTTTACCGCTAAACAAGCCACGCTAAAAAGGCCAAGGAAGCCACGCTAAACAAGTTACTTTGAAGCCAGGCTAAATAAGTTATTTTGATTATGTTGAAAGTCAACCACGGAGAATATTTTTTGTTTGTGAAAATAAATTATGATCATTTTGAATCTAGAAATATCTCCGCGAGTGCTTATTAAGGAATTTAGTGAGTCAAACACCTCCTCTTCAAGACTACTCTGCATTACTTTATTTTTATTTTTTCGAAACTTTTTGAATGCAAGAGTAGCCGCTACATATATATATATATATATATATATATATATATATATATATATATATATATATATATATATATATATATATATACAGTGAAAATATATATATGTATACACTACCGTTCAAAAGTTTGGGGTCACATTGAAATGTCCTTATTTTTGAAAGAAAAGCCCTGTACTTTTCAATGAAGATAACTTTAAACTAGTCTTAACTTTAAAGAAATACACTCTATACATTGCTAAAGTGGTAAATGACTATTCTAGCTGCAAATGTCTGGTTTTTGGTGCAATATCTACATAGGTGTATAGAGGCCCATTTCCAGCAACTATCACACCAGTGTTCTAATGGTACAATGTGTTTGCTCATTGGCTCAGAAGACTAATTGATGATTAGAAAACCCTTTTGCAATCATGTTCACACATCTGAAAACAGTTTAGCTCGTTACAGAAGCTACAAAACTGACCTTCCTTTGAGCAGATTGAGTTTCTGGGGCATCACATTTGGGGGGTCAATTAAACGCTCAAAATGGCCAGAAAAGAGAACTTTCATCTGAAACTCGACAGTCTATTCTTGTTCTTGGAAATGAAGGCTATTCCACAAAATTGTTTGGGTGACCCCAAACTTTTGAACGGTAGTGTATATACACATTATATACACGTGTGTATAACCCTTGTGTGGTGTTCGGGTCTGTGGGACCCGTTTTCGATTTTTATTCAAAGAAAAATGATACAATTCATGAATTTTTCAAACTGAGACTCACTGGCTTTGGCTCATTTTCTGTGAAGAACATATATCAGAATACATATTTAATGAACACACACCGTACACCCCCCTACACACTT
>NC_084734.1:39048842-39113842 GCF_033978785.1 Entelurus aequoreus
GGATGAAAGATTCGTGGATGAGGAGCGTTGGAGTGAAGGACTAGAATGCAGTGCAAGACATATCTTTTTTCGCTCTGACCGTAACTTAGGTACAAGCTGGCTCATTGGATTCCACACTCTCTCCTTTTTCTATTGTGGATCACGGATTTGTATTTTAAACCACCTCGGATACTATATCCTCTTGAAAATGAGAGTCGAGAATGTGAAATGGACATTCACAGTGACTTTTATCTCCACGACAATACAACGGCGAAACACTTTAGCTACGGAGCCAACGTGATAGCATCGTGCTTAACTACATATAGAAACAGACTAAATGAACCCCTGACTGGAAGGATAGACAGAAAATCAACAATACTATTAAACCATGGACATGTAACTACACGGTTAATGCTTTCCAGCCTGGCGAAGGTTAACAATGCTGTTGCTAACGACGCCATTGAAGCTAACTTAGCAACGGACCTCACAGAGCTATGCTAAAAACATTAGCTATCCACCTACGCCAGCCAGCCCTCATCTGCTCTTCAACACCCGTGCTCACCTGCGTTCCAGCGATCGACGGTGCGACGAAGGACTTCACCCGATCACAGATGCGGTCGGCGGCCCGGAGACGGAGGAAGTTAAGGTGAGTTCGGCGGCTAGCGCGTCTGCTATCCAAGTCAAAGTCCTCCTGGTTTTGTTGCTGTAGTCCGCCGCCGCTAATACACCGATCCCACCTACAACTTTCTTCTTTGCAGTCTTCATTGTTCATTAAACAAATTGCAAAAGATTCACCAACACAGATGTCCAGAATACTGTGGAATTTTGAGATGAAAACAGAGTTTTTTGTATAGGATTCAATGTGTCCGCATACTTCCGTTTCAACGATTGACGTCACGCGCATACGTCATCATACATAGACATTTTCAACCGGAAGTTTAGCCGGAAATTTAAAATTGCACTTTATAAGTTAACCCGGCTGTATTGGCATGTGTTGCAATGTTAAGATTTCATCATTGATATATAAACTATCAGACTGCGTGGTCGGTAGTAGTGGGTTTCAGTAGGCCTTTAAGTCCCATCTTAAAACTAATTTGTATACGCTAGCCATTAAATAGACCCCTTTTAGACCAGTTGAGATGCCGTCTCTTTTCTGCTTTGCCTCCCTCTCCTGCGTGGAGAGGTTATTAGGTGACCACAGATGAGGCACTAGCTCTTTTTTCTTGCCCTGATGTGGGATCTGAGCCGAGGATGTCGTTGTGGCTTGTGCAGCCCTTTGAGACACTTGTGATTAAGGGCTATATAAATAAACATTGATTGATTGAAAGTGACTTCAATTAATTTCAATTGGAGACGTTGATTTGAGATACAAGTCTTTTGAGTTAAGAGCTCTTTGACAGAACCACTTAAGCTCGTAAATTGAGGTGCTACTGTATTACATTTTTGTGTGGGACTTGTGTCGTGTCACAGTTCACGAAAATCGTCTAAAAAAGCATTTTGATGGTAAAAGAGTCAAGCGAGCATCGTTTGGCTGTAACTACAGAAGAGTCAATGATGAATTTGTCTCATGAACATACAAAAACATTAATTACTGTTAACAAGATGGTGGATAATCACATTCGCAGCACTTACAAATTGTTCCTCGCTGGCGCCTAAAACTCAGCCAAGCTGATATTAAATCAATACAGTTGCAAATGATTGAGCCAACGCAACTTTTAAATTTGTATTTTTTAATTTTTTTCATATTTAGTATTTAGTGACCTCGATGGCGCCGCTAAAGCGCTGCTAAAGCGCCGCTAAAGTACATTTCTGTCAAAGGCAAAAAGCAATTAACATGTGTTTGAATGGGGCCTCTCCAGCCTGAATCTTCGCCACACAATGTCTCTTTTGAGCGCTTCTTGTCAGCCAGCTCTGACACGCTTCACCTGCCACTATATTAGGCACACCTCAATGTTGAACATTTAAGCCTTTTAACTTGACATCAATTTTGATCTTTGTGTACTAATACTCATTCACAGAGAACCACACTTTACAGAAGGTAGCACTATGGCGACACCTTGTGACAGAAATCTCCAGCATGTTGTACAATTATAAATTCATATCACCCTTAAAATACTTTCTATACATTTTATTGTTTTGACTTATTTTTTTATTTTCAATTTCCCCCACAACCCAAAAGGGACACGCGGTAGAAAATTGATTTTTAATTTACAAGCAAATCTTGATAAAAAATGTTTTATATTTTGTATATTACATTTTTTTACATGAAAAATGCATTTGTTCATTTCTGTTATAATAATGTATTCAGTATAATTACATATGCATATAATCACCATTAAACCATAGTATGTTCTATATATTCGCGCTTCCGCCCGAATGCAGCTGAGATAGGCTCCAGCGACCCCCTGCGACCCCAAAAAGGGACAAGCGGTAGAAAATGGATGGATGGATGGATGGATGATTCCGCTAAAAGATAATACATCGACCATGCATCTCTTCATTGAGCATTTAAAAACATAATATATTTCTATTTAGAAAAATACCACATTTAAATATATTTATTACATGTTTTTAGTTAAGGCTAATATATTGTAAATACTGATAGTTTAGCTTGAATCTATACTTACAGTATATATATATATGAAGATATATATCATAATACATATAGATATATATTTTAATATATAGAGATATATATTTTAGATTTATATGGATACATACACACATAAATATGTATATACTGAATAAATATAGTGTGTATGTATACTGTATATATATATACAGTAAATATATACATATATACAATATATATATACTGTACATACTTTATATATACTGTATATAAATATATACACGTGTATACATACATATATATATATATCTTAATATATAAATATGTATATATATAAATATATATATATATATATACATATATATACAGTATACACATATATATTAGGGCTGTCAATGTTAACGCGTTAACACAAGTAGTTAAAAAAATATATATATATCGCGTTATCAAATTTGTATGAAAATGAATCACTTTCGGGTTAAGACTTAAGGGCTTGTGCAGCCCTTTGAGACACTTGTGATTTAGGGCTATATAAATAAACATTGATTGACTGATTGATTGATTGAACCCGGAAGATGCACCCATTTGTTACAGTCTGTGATCACGATGAGAGGTGGCCAATTTCGCTTCAAAATAGAACTTTTGATAAAACTAAGGTAACATCTTGGTGTTGCAGCAACAAACATTCTTATCATATACACTATATATATACTGTACATACTTTATATATACTGTATATACATATATACACGTGTATACATATATATATATATATATATATATATATATATATATATATATATATATATATATATATATATATATATCTTAATATATCCATCCATCCATCCATTTTCTACCGCTTATTCCCTTCGGGTCGCGGGGGTCGGTGGAGCCTATCTCAGCTACAATCGGGCGGAAGGCGGGGTACACCCTGGACAAGTCGCCACCTCATCGCAGGGCCAACACAGATAGACAGACAACATTCACACTCACATTCACACACTAGGGACCATTTAGTGTTGCCAATCAACCTATCCCCAGGTGCATGTCTTTGGAGGTGGGAGGAAGCAAACTATATAAATATGTATATACATACATACATACATACATATATATATATATATATATATATAAATATATATATATATATATACACATTAAGTTCCATCCAAACTGAGCAATTGCGGGAGAAGAGCCTTAATGACAGAGGTAAAGAAGAACCAAAATATCACTGTGGCTGAGCTCCAAAGATACAGCAGGGAGGTGGGAGAAAGTTCCACAAAGTCAGCTATCACTGCAGCCCTCCACCAGTCTGGCTTCATGACAGAGTGGCCCGACGGAGGCCTCTCCTCAGTGCAAGACAAATAAAAGCCAGCATAGAGTTTGCTAAAAACACATGAGAGACTGTCAGACTATGAGAAATAAGATTCTCTGGTCTGATGGGACCAGGATTGAACTTTTTGGCGTTAATTCTAAGCGGTATGTGGGGAGAAAACCAGGCACAGCTCATCACCTGCCCAATACAATCCCAACAGTGAAACATGTGGGTGGCAGCATCATGATGTGGGCATGTTTTTCAGCTGCATGGACAGGACGACTTGTTGCAATTGAAGGAAAGATGAATGCGGCCAAGTACAGAAATATCCTGGAAGAAAACCTCTTCCAGAGTGCTCAGGATAACCTTCCAACAAGAAAATTACCCTAAGCACACAGATAAAATAACAAAGGAGTGGCATCAGCACTCTGTGACCACTCTTGACTTGCCCAGCCAGAGCCCTGACCTAAACCAGTGGTGTGCCTCAAGGATCAATTTTAGGTCCTATTCTTTTTAATATTTACATGATTTCACTTGGCAGTGTCATCAGGAGACATGGAGTTAATTTTCACAGTTATGCACAGTTTTACACAGTTGTATTTTTCCATGCCTCCTGATGACATAAGACCAATTGATACTCTTATTAATTGTATTTCAGATATTAAGTCCTGAATGGCAGATAACTTTTTATAGCTTAACCAGGAATAGAATGAAGTTTTAGTCATTGGCCCTGAGAGAGAAACACATATCAAACCTCCCAGGGGTGATCAAGGGTGATGGGTCAAATGCAGAGAATAATTTCGCCACACCTAGTGTGTGTGTGACAATCGTTGGTACTTTAACTTTAACTTAAAACTACACTCATTGTCTTTAACTCCATCACTACAAGCGAAAAATCTGGGCATCGTTTTCGACTCTGACCTTAGTTTTATACCACATATAAAAAATATAACAAAAATAGATTTCTATCATTTTAAAAATACCTTTCTGGTCTTCATAAAAAGGTTATTGTACCTTCGCAATTACTCACGTGTCCTGACGAAGACCAGAAGGCGGGCTCACATTACACCAGTTTTAAAATGTCTGCATTGGTTCCCCGTGTGTTTCAGGATCAATTTTAAGGTTCTTCTTATGGTTTATAAATGTTTTTATGGTATTGGGCCTTCTTGTCTTTCAGATTGGCTTTTACCCTAGGAACCTTCACGGGCCCTGAGATGCTCCGGCACTCATCTCCTAATTATTTCAAAAGTAAGGACACAAAGTCGCGGGATGGCATCTTTACACCATTATGGCCCCCGTCTATGGAGCAGATTGCCGGAGGACCTCAGGGTTGTGGAGAACATTCATGTTTTTAAGAGCAGGCTCAAGAACCACATTTTGATTTGGCTTTTACCTAATATTAATTAATTTTATTGAAGTCATTCGTATTTTACTTTTTATCTTATTAGCTATGCAAGATTTTATTTAGTTCTATTTATTTATTATATATTTGCTATATACTAATTGTATTTATATCTGTATCTGTACTAATGGTTCTTACTATTTTACAGGTTTTATTATTTTTACTTTCCAACGTTCCTCAGAGAGGCCTCAGGGGTTATCGGCCGTGCTTGTGGGGGCGCTTTGTGTCAGCGTCCTGGTGGCCATGGTCTGATGACCTCCTGGTGCAGCTCGCTCCTGTGACAGTGTTTACTCACATGTCACCTCTGTACTCAGCCATGTATTCATATAGTTGCATATGTGTGTGTTTGTGTTTGGTATTTGTGTCCGTGCGTATGTGATAATGGGGGATCTGGGTCATCGGATTATTGTTTTGAAGTTTGTAAAGCACTTTGCGTTGCATTTTTTTTAATGTATGAAAAGCGCTTTATAAATAGTTTTATTGATTGATAAGAAATTTTCATACCGTGACACACACACACACACACACACACACACACACGCACACACACACGCACACACACACACCTGTGTATATATATATATATATATATATATATATATATATATATATATATATATGTGTATAAATATACATAATGAACAGAAATATAAATGCAATACTTTTGTTTTTGATCCCATTTTTCCTGAGTTGAACTCAAAGATCTAAAACTTTTACTAAATACACAAAAAACCTATTCCTCTAATACAGGGGTAGGGAACCTATGGCTCTAGAGCCAGATGTGGCTCTTTTGATGACTGCATCTGGTTCTCAGATAAATCTTAGCTGACATTGCTCAACACGATAAGTAACGAATAATTCCGCTGGTAATCACAGTGTTAAAAATAACGTTCAGAATTAAAAACATTCTCATGCATTTTAATCCATCCATCCGTTTTCTAGCGCACCTGTTCAAGAAGTCGCATTAATGGTAAGAAGTATTTTATTTATTTTTGGTTAGCTTCAGAATAACAATGTTATTAAAAAGTACAAGAGACTTATTATACTCTAAAAATGTTAGTCTTACTTAAAAATGCATGCATTTAGTTGTATTCAGTGTTAAAAAATATTGGTAACACTTTAGTATGGGGAACATTAGTATGGGGAACATATTCTAAGTAACAAAGACTTAATTAAGAGTTTTTTGGACACTTAGGGAACATATAAGGGTTAGGGTTACTAATAAGCAATAATTCTGAGGTTATTGAGGGAAGACTCTTAGTTAATGGCTTACTGCTTGTATAATAAGGCCAAGCAGAAAAAGGCATTAATAAGTACTTAATAATGACTAATTAAGAGCCAATATGTTACTAATTTGCATGTTAATAAGCAACTAATTAATGGTGAATATGTTCCCCATACTAAAGTGTTACAAAAATATTATATGGCTCTCACGGAAATACATTTTGCAATATTTGGCTTTCATGGCTCTCTCAGCCAAAAAGGTTCCCGACCCCTGCTCTAAAATATAGGTCACAAATCTGTCTAAAGCTGTGTCTCAATTCGGGGGCTGCATCCTTCCAAGGACCCAGACCATGCGGTCGACAAAGTGTGGGCCCTGGCGAGAGTGCTCCAGCAGAACTGACACTTCCTGGTTACGTCTGTTGTCCCCGCCTTACAATTACGTCACATATCTGCTGCTCAGTCGCACGAGGTTCATCAATGACAAACTTAGGAATGTTGAATCATTTTTTGTGTTCTCTTGGTTCTTTACCCTATTTTAGAGGAAGCGGCTAAGATCTACTGGCACCGCCGCCGTCAGATGTTCCAGCGGTTAGAGCCGACTGATCATGGGAGATGGTTGTCATTAAGATATGTCAAGTGCTGACAAGGGTACTAAAGATGTTATTCCTAATCATTAGTTAATGATGGATTTATTTTTTATGCTTGTTGTAGTGGGATATGTACCTTTGAAAACATGCAGATAATCCAGAAGATGAAAGAGTCCTCATGGTCCATCCATACAGCAACATCTTTATTAAAATGTAATTCACAATTTATGATCTTTTTAAATCTTGTCAAATTGGTTGCAATATAGCCAGTAATAGTACATATTGGGATAGCATAATATTATCATATAATGATTTGCAATGAAGGCAGAATATATGAATCACAACTATAGGGACGGCGTGGCGAAGTTGGTAGAGTGGCTGTGCCAGCAATCGGAGTGTTGCTGGTTACTGGGGTTCAATTCCCACCTTCTACCTTCCTAGTCACGTCCGTTGTGTCCTTGGGCAAGACACTTCACCCTTTGCCTCTGATGGCTGCTGGTTAGCGCCTTGCATGGCAGCTCCCACCATCAGTGTGTGAATGTGTGTGTGAATGGGTAAATGTGGAAATACTGTCAAAGCGCTTTAAGTACCTTGAAGGTAGAAAAGCGCTATACAAGTATAACCCATTTATCATTTATTTATAACTACAGTTTCAGCACATGAGTTTATTAATTTACATAGGTTATAACAATACTTTGTTTATAAATGATCATCCAAACTGGTATATACTGTACATGTTTTGTGTCATTTCTTTTTGCTCTGCTGGGTCAGAAAAGCAGTCAGTATCTGGTGTGATCACCATTTGCCTCAGACAGTGCAATACATCTCCTTCATATGATCAGGTTGTTGATTGTGTTCTGTGGAATGATGGTCCACTCCTCTTCAATGGCTGTGCAAAGTTTCTGGATATTGGCAGGAACTGGAACACGCTGTAGTATACACCGATCCACAGCATCCCAAACATGCTCAATGTTTGGGATGCTCACATGTCCGGTGAGTGTGCTGGCCATTGAAGAACTGGGATGTTTTCAGCTTCCAGGAATTGTGAAAATAATCCTTGCGACATGGGGCCGTGCATTGTCATGCTGCAACAGGAGGTAATGGTCTAAGGTGAATGGCACAACAATTGGCCTCAGGATCTTGTGATCCTGAGGCCCCACCCCCACCATGGGCCACTCCTTTCACAACGTTGACATCAGCAAACTGCGCTCCCACACACACTGTCTGCCAACAGTGAAATCCGGGATTCAACAGTGAAATCCGGGATTCATCTATGAAGAGAACACCTCTCCAATGTGCCAGACGCCATCGAATGTGAGCATTTGCCCACTCAAGTCGATTACGACAACAAACTGAAGTCAGGCAGCATGCGGATGAGCTTTCCTGAGACTATTTCTCACAGTTTGTGCAGAAAATATTTGGCTATGCAAACCAGTTGTTGCAGGAGCTGTCCGTGTGGCTGGTCTCCGACTATCATAGAGGTGCACCTGCTGGATATGGAGGTCCTACGCCGGTGTGGTTACACGTGGTCTGCAGTTGTGAGGCCGGTAGAGAAATGAACAATCAATTCACCGGCATCAGCTCTAGTGGACATTCCTGCAGTCAGCATGCACGCTCCCTTAAAACTTGCGACATCTGTGGTAAAACTGCACATTTCAGCGTGGCCTTTTATTTTGGCCAGCTTAAGGCACACCTGTACAATAATCATGCTGTTTAATCAGCATCTTGATACAGTATGCCACCCCTGTGAGGTGGGATAGATTATGTTGGCAAAGTAGAAGTGCTCACAAACACAGGTTTAGACAGATTTGTGAACAATATTTGAGAGGAATAGGTCTTTTGTGGATATAGTAAAAGTTTTAGATCTTTGAATTCAACTCATGAAACATGGGAGCAAAAACAAGTGTTGCGTTTCTAATTGCGGCGGAGAAGAGAGGGCGCATCCTAGGATGTATCTATGACGGGGCCGGGTGAAATCCAACAGGAAGCCCGACCCCTGATGACCCCGATCTTCGAAACCAAAGCCAACACCAGAGTAGGTACCTGGAACGTGCACACACTGTTCCAGTGTGGGCGCATGGACCAGGTGCTGAAAACTATGAGGGACTATCGCCTGGACATCTTAGGCGTTAGTGAAATGAGGTGGACTGGGCAGGGGCGCCTCGTGATTGATGGAGCAACCTTTCTTTTCTCTGGGAAGCAAGACCACCATACCCATGGAGTCGGGATCATCCTTTCCAACTGTGCGGCGCAAGGGCTAGTGGGATGGAAACCGGTGAATGAGCGCTTCATCACAGCAAGGCTCTATACTGGACATGCCAAAGTCACCATCGTGCAAGTCTATGCCCCAACCGAGGCTGCCTCAGAAGAGGACAAGGATGCCTTCTACAGCCAGCTCCAAGCCGCGCTTGATGAGATCCCCAGCTACCACATCAAGATGCTGATTGGAGACCTAAATGCGAAAGTGGATGGCGACAGAAGGGGCCTTAATGCCACAGTGGGACCACACGGGTCTGCAAGCTCTACCAATGACAACGGGGAGAGACTGTTGATGCTAGCCAGCACCAACGGCCTCAGTATTGGCAACACGTTTTTCAAGCACAAACAGATCCATAAGATGACATGGGTTTCACCTGGGGGCGGAACCCGAAATGAGCTGGACTACATATGCATAAACACAAGATGGCGTTCATCACTGCTAGACGTTCGTGCACACAGGGGTGCAGATGTAGACTCAGATCACTTTCTTGTGGTGGGTAAAATCAGGCTGAAGCTGAAAAAGGTGTAAAAAATGCAGCCCAAGAGACCCTACGCTGTGGAAAAGCTTAAGAACACCAACCTGTCAAGAAGCTACCGTGAGGAGTTGAGGAAGAAGCTTGAGGTACCACCACATTGTTCCATTGAGGAGCAGTGGAGTCTGTTCTCCCGTGCCATCCCTGAGACTGCGGAAACAGTTTTAAGCAGAAGAAGGGGCACCAACAAGGAGAGATGGATAAGGGAAAAGACCTGGAAATTGATTGACGAAAGGAAGATGGCAAAGATGGAAAGAGAACAGAAGAGGAGGCTCCGATGCTGAAGGATGAAAGACGAGGAGTACAGACGCCTGGACCGGGAAGTAAAAAAGAGCTGCAGGAAAGACAAACGGAGGTGGCTGGAGGAGAAAGCAAAAGAAGCACAAGAGGCAGCAGAGAAAAACAACACTAAAACACTCTACAGGATTGTGCGGGAGCTAACCAGCTCCAGGAGTAGCTCCGGGGTGCCAATCAAGAGCAGGGATGGCAGGGCACTCCTAAGCGACGAGGAACAGGAGGCAAGGTGGGTGGAGCACTTCAAAGAGGTTCTAAACCAGCCAACACCTCCCACTCTCTTTCTTTTTGATCCGGAAACACCAGCCCCAACTCTGACAGTCATCTCAGAAGAGATAACCAGGACCGAGGTTACCCAAGCAATCAAGAGCCTCAAGAACAGCAAGGCACCAGGACTCGACGAGGTATCTGCTGAGTTGCTGAAGCACGGTCAAGAGGTGGTCGTGGATAGCATCACACACTTGTTCAACCTGATCTGGCATGCCGAAGAGGTCCCTGCCGACTGGAGACGGGGGGTTAGTGACGCTGCCAAAGAAGGGGAACCTCGCAGACTGCAACAACTGGCGGGGCATCACATTGCTGTCGATCCCAGGCAAGGTTTTCTGTAGTGTGCTGCTCCAACACCTAAAAGACGAGGTAGATAACATCTTAAGGGAAGAGCAAGCCGGTTTACGAAAGGGAAGGTCCTGCGCGGAACAGATCTTCACTCTTCGCAACATCATAGAACAGTGCCAAGAACTCCAGACACCCCTCATCATCAATTACATCGATTTCAAGAAAGCCTTCGACAGCATCCACCGGGAATCACTGTGGCAGATCCTCCAGCTATACGGTATACCATCAAAGTACGTCAACATCTTCAGAGCCCTGAACCACAACTCCACCTGTAGAGTGAAAAACACCAACAGCACAACCGACGACTCTGACATTGTGACCGGGCTAAGACAGGGTTGCATCTTGTCTCCCTTACTGTTCATCATTGTCATAGACTGTCATGAGGAAGTCTGTCGTCGGAGCAAACCTTGGCATTAAGTGGGGAGGGGGCAGACTGGCAGATCTGGACTTTGCGGACGACTTGGCTCTACTTAGCCATTCCTACACTGCGCTCCAAAAATTGACCAACAATCTGCATGAGCAAGGGGAAAAAGTCAGCCTACGTATAAGCCAAGAGAAGACCAAGGCCATGACCGTCGCACAAGACCAAAACGTTCCACTGCTCACTGTAGGCGAACAAGGCATAGAGTATGTTGAGAACTTCACGTATCTTGGAAGCAACATCTCAAACACTGGAGACGCAGAAAAGGATGTACAGACCGGAATCGGAAAAGCTGCAGGAGTCTTCCAAAGCCTCCGAAACATCTGGTCATCAAAATCTATCAGTACGTCCACAAAGCTGTGCCTCTATAGGTCAGTGGTCATCCCTACAGTGACCTATGCCTGTGAGACGTGGATGAAGACATCAAGCATTACTAACAAGCTGGATGTCTTCCACCGACGGTGCCTCAGATACATCTTGAGGATCTCATGGAGAGACCACATCACCAATGAAGAGGTGATGAGAAGGGCAGGGGTAGTACCATTGTCTGACATAGTCTCTGACATGAGAAGGAGAAGGGCTGGACACATACTCCGACTGCCAAGAGAGAGACCGGCAAGAGTGGCAATGGACTGGGTGCCAGAAGGGGGAAAGAGGAAGAGAGGATGGCCAAAGAAGACGTGGAGACAAAAAGCCAAGGAAGACCTGAGAGAGATGGGAGTCAGCTGGCATGGAGCAAGAAGGGTCGCCAGTGACCGGAACAAATGGAGGGGACTCGTCGCCCAATGTTCCAACAGGAATGGGAGGAACTAAGTCTAAGTAAGTAAGTCACAAACAAGGATGGGGCGAGGGTCACCACTTTGTGAACAAATGCGTGAGCAAATTTTCGAACAGTTTAAGAACAACATTTCTCAACGAGCTATTGCAAGGAATTTAGAGATTTCACCATCTACGGTCCGTATTATCATGAAAAGGTTCCGAGAATCTGGAGAAATCACTGCACGTAAGCAGCAAGGCTGAAAACCAACATTGAATGCCTGTGACCTTCTATCCCTCAGGCGGTACTGCCTCAAAAACTGACATCAGTTTGTAAAGGATATTACCACATGGGCTCAGGACCACTTCAGAAAACCACTGTCAGTAACTACAGTTTGTCGCTACATCTGTAAGTGCAAGTTAAAACTTTACTATGCAAAGCGAAAGCCATTTATCAGCAACACCCAGAAACGCCGCTAGCTTCGCTGGGCCCGAGCTCATCTAAGATGGACTGATGCAAAGTGGAAAAGTGTTCTGTGGTCTGATGAGTCCACATTTCAAATTGTTTTTGTAAACTGGAACAAAGAGAAAAATAAGCATCCGGATTGTTATGGGCGCAAAGTTCAAAAGCCAGCATCTGTGATGGTATGGGGGTGTATTAGTGCCCAAGGCATGGGTAATTTACATATCTGTGAAGGCAACATTAATGCTGAAAGGTACATACAGGTTTTGGAGCAACATATGCTGCCATCCAAGCAACGTTATCATGGACGCCCCGGCTTATTTCAGCAAGACAATGCCAAGCCACGTGTTACAACAGCGTGGCTTCATAGTAAAAGAGTGTGGGTACTAGACTGGCCTGCCTGTAGTCCAGACCTGTCTCCCATTGAAAATGTGTGGCGCATTATGAAGCGTAAAATAAGACAACGGAGACCCGGACTGTTGAACAACTTAAGCTGTATATCAAGCAAGAATGGGAAAGAATTCCACCTGAGAAGCTTAAAAAATGTGTCTCCTCAGTTCCCAAACGTTTACTGAGGGTTGTTAAAAGGAAAGGCCATGTAACACAGTGGTGAACATGCCCTTTCCCAACTACTTTGGCACGTGTTGCAGCCATGAAATTCTAAGTTAATTATTATTTGCAAAAAAAAAAAAAGTTTATGAGTTTGAACATCAAATATCTTGTCTTTGTAGTGCATTCAATTGAATATGGGTTGAAAAGGATTTGCAAATCATTGTATTCCGTTTATATTTACATCTAACACAATTTCCCAACTCATATGGAAATGGGGTTTGTACATCAACCAATAATGGGAAAGAATTCCACCTGAAAAGCTTCAAAAATTGGTCTCCTCAGTTCCCAAAACGTTTACGGAGTGTTGTTAAAAGGAAAGGCCACGTAACACACTGGTAAAAATGCCCCCGTGCCAACTTTTTTGCAATGTGTTGCTGCCATTAAATTCTAAGTTGATGATTATTTGCAAAAAAAAAACCAAGTTTCTCAGTTCGAACATTAAATATCTTGTCTTTGCAGGCTATTCAATTGAATATAAGTTGAAAAGGATTTGCAAATCATTGTATTCTGTTTTTATTTACGATTTACACAACGTGCCAACTTCACTGGTTTTGGGTTTTGTATATATATATATATATATATATATATATATATATACAGCATATGAAGGAGTCTACCTTCACACAAGGACAGACGGTAAACTATTCAACCTTGCCCGTCTGAAAGCCAAAACAAAGGTCAAGCCACTCGTCATCCGGGACATGCTGTTTGCTGACGACGCAGCAGTGGTAGCACACTCCCAGGAGCACCTACAAACCCTAATGGACCAGTTCACCAAAGCCTGTCAGGACTTCAGCCTGACCATCAGTCTGAGCAAAACCAAGACGATGGGACAGGGAACTGAACCACCCCCCTCTATCACCATCAACAACTACACCCTGGAAGTCGTAAACACCTTCACCTACCTCGGTTCCACCATCACCGACAACCTGTCACTCGATGCCGAACTCAGTGGCCGCATCGGAAAAGCTGCCTCAACTTTTGGGAAGCTTACAGCGAGAGTATGGGAAAACAGCAAGCTCACTATCCGCACTAAGGTGCAGGTGTACAGAGCCTGTGTCACCAGCACTCTACTGTACGGCAGTGAAACCTGGACCCTATACTCCCACCAAGAGCGGCGGCTAAACATCTTTCATCTTCGCTGCCTTAGGCGTCTACTGGGCATCACCTGGAGGGACAGGATCACAAATCAATCAGTCCTGGAAAGAGCACAGCTTCCCAGCATGTGCTCCCTACTGAGGCAGCGACGTCTCCGCTGGCTGGGCCATGTCCGGCGGATGGACGATGGGCGAATCCCAAAGGACATCCTCTATGCTGAACTCACAACTGGCAAGAGGCAGATTGGCCGTCCCCAGCTGCGTTACAAGGACGTCTGCAAACAAGACCTCAAGTCTTTTGACATCAGCCCCAACAGCTGGGAAGATGCAGCCCAGGACCGCCTTCAGTGGCAGCAGGCACTCCGCAGCGGACTGCTCAAGTCAGAAACCACCCTGGCCCAACACCATGAGGCAAAGAGGAAAAAGAGAAAGAAACAGGGCTCTGCGACACCGGCAACATCTATGGGACCGGTCTGGATATGTGACATCTGTGGCCGGGAATGTCTCTCACGAATTGGCCTACACAGCCACTATCCATCCATATATATATATATATATATATATATATATATATATATATATATATATATATATATATATATATATATATATATATATATATATATATATATATATATCATATATATCATATATATATATATATATATATATACATACATCTATATAGATGTATTCATATCTATCTATCTATCTATCTATCTCTATATATACTGTATATATAGATATATTCATATCTACTATCTATCTATCTATCTATCTATATCTATATATATCTATATATATATATATCTATATATCTATCTATATATATATATATATATATATATATATATATCTATATATATATATATATATATATATATATATATATATATAGATATATATATATATATATATATAGATATATATATATATATATGTATAATCTATTGTTGGATCATCTTAGCTGGACAAAAGTGTCATATAGAGACATATAGAAATGGCCCGTCCTCATCTTGTGGTTAAACATTGGCCCAAAGTTTGCTTTTGGACCTTCTGTTGTTTTCACGCCAAAGCTGAGCCAATTGTTGGCGCCATTATTGACTCAGTAATTAAAGTATTTTAAGGTGGGGACGCTGTAATGGTGACATACGCTGCCATCTGTCCCCCCTCGCCTGAGATGGATGCTTCTCATCGAGTTGATACAGTAAGTCCTAGAAGGAATATGGTCTTCTTGTCGATGATTTTACTGTACAGTACAGTACTTATTGTATGCTACTGAATGACTGCCGGGCTTCAGTCCTTCTCAGATTGTTGACCTTTATTGTGAAAAGTGCAACTTCCCTCTGGAAGCAAACAAAAAGGTTGTCTTTTCCTCGCACTTTCTATTTACAGCTCATACCAACAGCAGCTGCATGCAGAACTTGAACAACGAAGAAGCTCCTGTACCTTCCAGCTACTCTTGTCTTTATCGACTTCTTTTAGTCGTCAGAGCACCCCGCTGGCACCCATGAAGACGGTGTTGATGGGGGGTAGAGAGGACACCAGGTCCTGCACATCAGCGTGGGACGTGGCCGCACGCTGCTGGGAAGGCAGTGCATCCTGGGAGGCGAATGGAGAGGAGACGGCGTACATGCAGGGGGAAGATCCTGGCGGGGGAGAAAGTTGACATTATGTTTACATGACAAGAAAGGTTTGGAAGTTTAAATCCTGATTTCTGTGTGCGTGTGTGGGCATGGTCATATATGTCCCTTAGTGGAGCTGAATAGAATAGACCAGGGGTCGGCAACCCAAAATGTTGAAAGAGCCATATTGGACAAAAAATACAAAAACAAATCTGTCTGGAGCCGCAAAAAGTTAAAAGCCATATTACATACAGATAGTGTGTCATGAGATATAAATTGAATTATGATGACTTAAAGGAAACTAAATAACCTCAAATATACCTACAAATGAGGCATAATGATGCAATATGTACATATAGATAGCCTAAATAGCATGTTAGCATCGATTAGCTTGCAGTCATGCAGTGACCAAATATGTCTGATTAGCACTCCACACAAGTCAATAACATCAACAAAACTCACCTTTGTGCATTCATGCACAACGTTAAAAGTTTGGTGGACAAAATGAGACAGAAAAAAAAGTGGCATAAAACACGTCCTAGAAAGTCGGAGAAAGTTATACATGTAAACAAACTATGGTGAGTTCAAGGACCGCCAAAATTAGTAGGACAAAACGCTGCTCGCCAAATACTCGAATCAGTGAAGCATGTTAACATAAACAGTGTGCTTTATAACAATTAGGGAGGTTTGTGTCATGTTTGTCCTCCTACAGAAACCATATTAAAACAAAAAATATATTTTTTTCCCCTCATCTTTTTAAATTTTTCATACATTTATGAAAAAGCTCCAGAGAGCCACTAGGGCGGCGCTAGAGCCGCGGGTTGCCGACCCCTGGAATAGACTATACCGTTCCATTCCAGTCCTTTCGGTGGCAGTAAAGGACATTAAAATTTAGTGGCCCTAGACCAGGGGTCTCAAACTCAATTTACCTGGGGGCCACTGGATGCAGAAACTGGGTGAGGCTGGGCCGCAAGAAAAGATTTCTTAAAAAAAATCTAACATGCACTTTTTAATCAATTCACCTTCTTTGAATGGCTTTCCCGCCCTAGCAACATTCTCACTCACCATGTAGCTAGCTTTGACTGCTTCATCGCTCTTTTCGCTTGCTTTCTTGACGAAATCTTGTTGCCTCAGTAGACTGGTTTTAAAATTTGCAACCCGGTTCACTCTCTCATCTCCCTGGTATTTTGCATACTCTTCAGCATGTCTAGTTGTATAATGACGTTTCAAATTGTATTGCTTGTGCACCGCAACTTTCTCTGTATCAACTACAGAAAAGAGCTATAAGGATTATTCATAAAGTAGATTACTTAGAACACACTAACATATTATTTATTAATTTGGGTTTACTGAAATTACAGGAGCTAATAAAGTTACAGACATTATGTGTCATGTTTAAGGCTAAAAGTAAAACATTACCAGCAGATTTACAAAAAATGTTTGTCATCACTTCTGAGAATGAAGAGCTTAGAAGAAAAGGTCATTTCCAACATCAGTATTCAAGGACAACTTTAAAACAAATGTGCATATCAGTGGTGGGGGTTAAACTATGGAATTATCTTTACAATGAGATAAAAGATTGTAAAAATATATTCAAATTGAAAAAATACATAAAGACAGAACAATAAAATCATATGGACAGCTATAAGTGTTTACATTTTGCTTTATATTTATTATTTTACTTATTTTTTGCCTGGTTTTATATTTGTTTTGTATCATCCTGTGAGGTGTATATTACTTCTTTTGTTTTTTTTGTTCGGTTTGTACATCATGAAGTTTTGCACTTCTTGTGTTTTTTTGTGTGTTTTTTTGTTTGTTTTCGTTATATTTGGACGTAATTGTTGGTTTATTGATTGATTGATATATTTTTGTTTCAAATATGCATAAAAACAAGAGCAAGCCTGATCCAATACAGTGCTGTAGCCTTAACAGCCATTATAACAAAATGAAAACAATGGAGAATAAAAAACAAAAACAAATGAGCATTGGACTTTCTTTTTCTTTTTTTTTACATATTTGAAAAGGAGTGAGAAGAAGTTTACACTTATTTAATCCCACCCCTTTTCTTTAAATCATAAATTACTCTGAGCTAGAACTACCTATTCACTCAACGTACAAACTTAATGAACTTGTATATACTGTACATACATCATAGATATATACATACATATGCACACCACACACATACATAGCCACATCATTACCACTAGTGATCATGGAAATGGTATCATGCCACCACAACAACACCACTGCCTCAATGGGCAGCCCCACACTCTTCTGTAACACAAACAACCCAATATCAAAGCCCTTCTTCATCTCTGTACCTCTGGAATACCATGTACTTATACTTCTTTTTAAACTGGTTTATGTTTGGACATTGCTTTAACTCATCATTCAAACCATTCCATAATTTCACTCCACAAATTGAAATACAAAAACTTTTAATGGTCATTCTATAACTAAGCATTTTGAAATTTAAATTCCCCCTTAAATTATAACCGTCCTCTCGTGTGCTGAACAATTTTTGAATGCTTCCTGGGAGTTTATTTATTTCGGCTTTATACATTATTTGTGCAGTTTGATACAAAATAATATCATTAAATTTCAATATTTTTGACTGTAAGAATAGTGAGTGAGTATGGTCCAGATATCCAACCTTGTTGATCCGTACAGCTCTTTTCTGAAGTATAGTTGTTGAATTTAATTAGCTTTTATAATTATTCCCCCAGACTTCCACACAGTAGGTTAAATATGTAGGTTATATGATATCATTAAGTAACACTACGTATTATGTTGAAGGGGGCAGAAAAATATAAGATTTTTCTGCATCCTGCTCCTTCTCAGGCATTGCTGTGTAAATGTATAATTGAATAATTGAGGTATAATTGTCTATCGATCAAAGATGCACATCAATGAAGGAGATAAATAAAAATGAAATGAAATAAGACACGTCGGGGTGCCCCTGTGTTCAACAAAGAAATATTGCATCAAAAATCGTCTCTGTCTGGAGCCAACGGGGGCGGGGGGCTCGCCGTGGAGTTTATAGTTACGGTAGTACAATTAGCCCCGAACGGGCTAACATCACCACTAACGTGTTACACGTCTGATTCGCCCAGCGACTCTCTGTCGGAGTATCAGCGCTGGGGTCCAGTGCACCACACTTTTGTATTGTCGCTCGCTCCTTCGGCGGAGTGCTTTGGAAGTCTTCCCCGCCCGGACTGTTTACAACGAGGGCGGGAGCGAGCAGGCGGGCGAGCGAAGGAGGCAGGCAGGGAGGGAGGGAAGAAGAGCGTGTGTGGGTGTCGTGGAAAAGCGGCAAAATGTTTCTCTGCTTGCATCACGCAAGTGATGTCAATGCATACTTGCCAACCTTGAGACCTCCGAATTCGGGAGATGAGGTTGAGGTGGGAGGGGTTGGGTGTAGCGGGGGTGTTTTTGTAGCCCGGAAGAGTTAGGGCTGCAAAGGATTCTGGGTATATGTCCTGTTGTGTTTATGTTGTGTTTAGGTGTGGATGTTCTCCCGAAATGTGTTTGTCATTCTTGTTTGGTGTGGGTTCACAGTGTGGCGCATATTTGTAACAGTGTTAAAAAATATATAAAATACATTATGACCAGCCTCAGTGTGATATGTATTGCTGTTCCTCAAGTATGTCTTGCAATAACTAACGTGAGTCTGCAGAAGCCTCATACTACATGTGTATGGACCGGCATGTTGTTAGTATGGAAAAAAAGAAGATGCTGTGACCGGTTCTAGAGGACACTAAAGGCAGTGTCATCACAGCACGCCCTCAATGTTGTCGAGAGCCTTAAACCACACCATGATTGGTAGATTCCTTCAGCTCCGCACACAACGTGGTCAAGCGCCATTCATTTAAAACTTGCGGGCCGCACTAACATTAAACTGTCATATTAAGGTAGGGGCCGCACAATAACGTCTTGTGGGCCGCAATTGGCCCGCGGGCCGCATGTTTGAGACCCCTGCCCTAGACACTACCACATTCAGCACAGCTGCATCTGCTTGATCTGATGGGCAACACTTGCCCCCAATGCAAGCGGAATTTAACAGTAGGGCTGCAGTTATCGATTATTTTAGTAATTGAGTAATCTATCAATTGTTTTGTTTGGTTGATCGAGTAATCTAATAAAACACACTTCCTTGCCTCTTTTAGGGAAAATAGTTTAAATGTACAAGGGTTTTTCTAATGACTATTATTTCATCATATGAATACACATAACATTGAAATTGCGCTTTTACTATGGAAGCATCATTATATATTACCTATATTTAAAAAAAAGGAAGTTAAAAAAAACTATGTGGCCTAAAACCAGGTCATAGATAATAAAGAACCAAACTAATTGTATATGTATTTACCAATTTAACACAAACAGTACCATATGTAGATTTTTGGAAAAACGTGTTAGCATCAACAGACAAAACTGATGCTAACATGTCCACATGTTCCCATGTGTTTGGTTAAAACCTTTTTTTAAGCAAGTCAAGCGTTAGCAGACAAAATAGTCTTTTACCTTGTTTCTGCTTGTTTGCTGCTCTTAAATATGCAGGATGTGTTCTGGTAATGTTGTATCATCGATGTTAGTGCTGTTTTGAAATGTCAGTTCAATTTGACAGTGCAATCATTTCACCAACATGTCTGTTCTTCTCAGTTTAAAATTATTGCAAAATCTCTCTGGTCTTCCCTGGGCCCTTTGCTCTCTTTTTACCTATGCATTCTTCTTTTCGCTTGGCCCTCCGCTGGTCCCGCCATACGCATGTGAACACACACGCACACAGAATTCACAGCTCTCATCTGCGCTCTATTGAGGCAGTCTTGCGGAAACAATTTATGCGTATATTACTAAACAAAATGCAAATTGAAGATTTTTTCCAATCAAATGAATCAATGACTCGTTGTAGACCTACAGTTTGTTACAGCCAAAATGTATGTGTGTGACGTTTACCTGTTATACTTTCGACGTCAGAAAAGAACGTCCCCATTTTCCTTCCTGGCTCATCCAGGATGTTGAGGGGGTCGTGGACCTCTGAATATGTTGCAGGAAAAGTGGAGCGGAGGCTGCCCACGCTGCTGATGACCGAGACATGCTGGTCCACCAGAGGGGTCATCCGCTGGCTGTCCAGGTAGCTGTTATTACCATAGTAACCTGAGACAGGAGGCCAGTTTATGTTCATGTTTATTGTGGAGATTAATTTGTACGTTTGGTATGGTCTTACCACTTTGCCCTGCCGCTGAATACGCTTGACACCCGCCGCTGCTGTGGTTCAGTCCAAAGCCAAAGCCCTCAGCAGAGTCCAGGATCTGAGCTGCTGTCTGAGCTTCCAGACCCTGATTGCTGAGGATAGGATCAGAGCCCGAGCCGTAGTCGGAAGTAGGCCTGAGCGAGGAGGCGTAAGGAGTCAGGGAGCAAGCAGTGGCACTGCCGGAGGAGAAATGGTGGCCGTCTGGGTAGAAGACGTCTTTGGGGGACAAAGGGTGCTGGTCGTCAAAAGAGGTGTAGCGAGAGGAGAGGTGGTAGGACAAGGATGTGGCCTGACACAGACTCCCGGTCTGAGGCCTGAATGTGGAAAACACAAGAACAAATAAAGCTGCAGTAGTAATGTTTGCTTGTCTACACATGGGGGTGTATAGGAAACGCAATTTAAAGGGGTCATATTATAATATTTTTTTCCACATATAAAACACTTCCTCGTGGTCTACATTACATTTAATGGTGGTTCTTTGGTCAAAATTCCGCATAGATTATGTTTCACAGATCCTTTTATCCACATGTCTCCACTTTGACTGCGTCTTCTACCATGTTGTAGTTTTTAGCGCTTCCATATGGAGTCTACTTACAGATATAAATCAAAACTATATGCTACTTTGTTTTAGAAATGGTAACAGTGGAGGATGCGTGTCCATGTATGAGCCAGTCTGCCCCATAAGGATAGAAAAAAAACTTCGGACTACAATGGTGGACTCGCACAAAGCTCTGCGAGTAAAACTTTATCATGTATGGAGATATCCACGGACGTCAGCAATGGGAAAAACATCACAAATGTGGCAAATTCCAAACGCTCGTTTGGAGGAAGTATGAAGGAAGTCAGGCAAGATTGTTTTATAAGTATCTTCACCATGCCTCCATAGTTTAAGTTCAAATTTTCGGGACTTATGCAGATCCCAAATACACAAAAACAGGTACCAATAGGTTAAGAACATTTGGTTTTGCATTTTAAGGCCCCTTTAAGAGTGCCCCAACTTAGGAGTTGAGTTTTAAGATAAGAGCTGTCTCCTGGATATTTTTTATGATTGAAGTTGCAAGCAAACGTTTCAGTTACAAGCATCCCCACCATTAGCTGGTATATCCTTCATGGAGGGGGGGGGGGGCACAGATTCGGTGACCACTGATGAGGCCGCTAGCTGTCCAAAGTCGGGACCCAAAGTGGACCACTCATCTGTGCATCAGTTGGGGACGTCTCTGCGCTGCTGACCTGTCTCCACTTAAGGTGATCTCCTTCTGGTCCCACTATGGACTGGACTCTCACACTATTATGTTAGATCCACTATGGACTGGACTCTCACAGTATTATGCTAGATACACTCGACGTCCATTGTACCGGTCGCCCGGGTCCCCACATCTGCGGTCCCCTCCAAGGTTTCTCATTGTCATCCCATTGGGTTGAGTTTTCTTCTTGCCCTGATGTGGGATCTGAGCCAAAGATGTCGTTGTGGCTTGTGCAGCCCTTTGAGACATTCGTGATTTAGGGCTATATAAGTAAACTTTGATTGATAGTAAATGCCACAGTGAAGGCTGTAATACCCGCCCAAAACATCAGATCATGTTCATAGCTAGAGATCGACATAACATTGTTTTCCAACCATGGGAAAGTAGAAAGTGAGTGAGAAAGACAGTGCTGAAAAGTAGAATTGGATGATTTTCAATAAATTAAATAAATAAATTATCAAAAACAGGTCCAGGCATGTAATCGACTTGGTGAAGCATTGCGAGCGTAGCACTGAGATCACGGAGTTCAACGGGCGAATCGGTGCAGCATCTGCAGTGATGTGCACCTAAGATGAGACTGTAAGGTTTTACTACTTACGTATAAAATACTACACGGTCAAGCTCCTGCCTATCTTGACGATTGTATTGTACCATATGTCCCGGCAAGAAATCTGCGTTCAAAGAACTCCGGCTTATTAGTGATTCCCAGAGCCCAAAAAAAGTCTGCGGGCTTTAGAGCGTTTTCTATTCGGGCTCCAATACTATGGAATGCCCTCCCGGTAAAAGTTAGAGATGCTACCTCAGTAGAAGCATTTAAGTCTCATCTTAAAACTCATTTGTATACTCTAGCCTTTAAATAGACTCCCTTTTTAGACCAGTTGATCTGCCGTTTCTTTTCTTTTCTACTCTGCTCCCAACCCGGGTTGGACCGCTAGCCTGTCCATCAGATGGGGACATCTCTACGCTGCTGACCCGTCTCCACTCGGGATGGTTCCTGCTGGCCCCACTATGGACTGGACTTTCGCTGATGTGTTGGACTTTCACAATATTATGTCAGACCCACTCGACATCCATTGCTTTCGGTCTCCCCTAGAGGGGGGGGGGGGGTTACCCACATATGCGGTCCTCTCCAAGGTTTCTCATAGTCATTCACATTGACGTCCCACTGGGGTGAGTTTTCCTTGCCCGTATGTGGGCTCTGTACCGAGGATGTCGTTGTGGCTTGTACAGCCCTTTGAGACACTTGTGATTTAGGGCTATATAAATAAACATTGATTGATTGATTGATGCGGACCCTGTATCTATCCGTCATGGTGTAGAAGAATTTATCGGTCGATCTACCTTCCTATCCTCACCTATGTGACCTTTGGGTTGTGACCGAAAGGACAAGATCACGGGTACACCGTACAAGCGGCCGCAATGAGTTTCCTCCCTAGAGTAGCAGGGCTCTGCCTTAGAGATAGGGAGAGAAGCTCTGTCATTTGGGAGGAGCTTGGATTAAAGTCGCTGCTCCTCCACATCGAGAACAGCCAGATGAGGTGGCTTGAGCATCTGGTCAGGATGCCGCCCAGACGCCTCTCATGAGAGGCATTCAGGCTGGTTCCCTGGAACGCCTTGGGATCCCCGGGAGGAGCTGGACGAAGTAGCTGGGAAGATGGAAGTCTGGGCTTCTCTGCTTAGGCTGCTGCCCCATTGACCCCAGATAAACGGAAGAAGTTGGATGGATGAACCGCTGTTGATTTGATGTGAAAGTGTTTTGTGTTAAAAGCTACGTCGCACAACCAATTTTGGAATGTGTCTAAGAATTTTGTCCATTTGTGAGGTCGGAGGTCACCGATGTATGACTTGTTCTAGTTCTTCTACAGCAAACTCCTCCAAGCATGCCTTTATGGAGCTTGTTTTGAGAACAGGGAAAAAAGAAAAGGGTCTTGCCCAATGTGTTCCCACAAAGCTGGAGGCATACATTGTCTAAAATGTTTCGCTAAGATGAAGATTTGACAACTAAGAAGTCCAGTCGAACTTCTGACTCATTCATTGAATGACGTGTCCCAATACTTTTGCCATACCGGCGGGCACAAGACATTAAAACAACGTTGAGAACTTGTTGAATTAGGTCCTGACATTGAGCAATTCAAACCTAACGTTGGAACAACATGCTTTTGAGGACGTTTAATCAAGGTCGGGTTCTGACGTTGATTTGACCATTGAAATATGGTCATTTCCCAAACCAATATTCTACAACACAAAACACGTTGAAACAACATGCTTTTTGAGGACATTTATTCAATGTCAGGTTGTGACGTTGACTTGATCATTGAAATGTGTTCATTTCCCAACCAACAACGTGGATCCAATGTTAGACATCAACGTTGTTTCAATTTACAAGTTCAAACACTTTGCAACGTTGTTTAGAAGTCAGTTTTAAAAAACATACGGTACAGGCCAAAGGTTTGGACACACTTTCTCATTCAATGGGTTTTCTTTATTTTCATGACTATTTACATTGTGGACTGTCACTGAAGGCATCAAAACTATGAATGAACACATGTGGAGTTATGTACTTAACAAAAAAAGGTGAAATAACTGAAAACATGTTTTATATTTTAGTTTCTTCAAACTAGCCACCCTTTGCTCTCATTACTGTTTTGCACACTCTTGGCATTCTCTCGATGAGCTTCAAGAGGATTGGGTTTTTACTTTACAGGTGTCCTAGTTTTGATGCCTTCAGTGACAATCTACAATGTAAATAGTCAGGAAAATAAAGAAAACACATTGGAATGAGAAGGTGTGTCCAAACTTTTGGCCTGTACTGTATATGTATAATCAACATTGTAACAATGTCTTGTGCCAGCTGGGATGTAGTGTGTGGAGAGGTTTACTACATACATTTTAGGTTCGAGACCATGGTGGTTCAATTACTGCATATCTAAATCATGTAACGCAAGAATGGCTACACCAGAAGAGAAGTAATAAGGTTTAGGAACGGCCAAGCCAGAGCCCAGACCTAAATATAACTGAAAACATGTGGGGTAACCAGAGGGGGCATCGCACAAAAGGGAACGCTCTCGCACATCATATTACAGCTGTATGGATATGAAAAGTGACCTGAGTCCAGGCTGGTAGTTGGAGGTAGCGCCGGGTGCAGGAAAGTAAGTGGAGCAGGGGTACAGGGTCTCCGGGAAGGTGGTGCTGGTGTTGGGCTGGGTCATGGAGGTCAGTGTGGAGAAGTAAGACGAGGAAGAGGATGATGTAGAGGTGGAGGTCAAAGAGGAAGATGTGATGGTTCTTCCCGCCATGGGTCCCTGGTTGATGACGGATCCTCTGTGCACCAAGGCCGCTGGAGATATGGGGGGCGTCATGACGGAGGTGGAAACCTGAGAGAAGTCCATGGGACCACCTGGGAAAGACAGAATCAACCAGGACTGACATTTTAGCTGAGACCAGTGCTTCTCAATTATTTTCTGTTTTCGGTTACACCCCCTAGGAAGAAGAAAACATTTTAATACAATAACTCGTGCTATTAATCACAAAAACTATGGCGTTTAATGATGCATATAGCCATAGAGTAATCCCACAATTTATTTTGTCCGCACATGCTGCGTCACAATGTCTGTGGATGGTTACCTGAAAGATGTGGGTTGTTATATGTCAGGGAGCAGATCAATACATGTGACAGTGCAATATTGAGTCAGGAGACTCTGACAGGTGTGCTCCCTAACAAATTTCACTTTCAAAATAAAAAACAACAACAAAATAAACTCTGACGATAATCTACGAGATATCGTTAGCAAGTTTTGAACATATAAATGGCGTGATCTTAAGTTAAACATAAAAAAACATTTTTCTGACATGTTTTGTGTCTAAATATTGGGGCCTTTTTTAAAGTTAATTTGAATTATGCACGCAGGTAATATGCTGCGATTAATCGTGATCAATCAAAAATCAAAAGTGTGATTAATCTTTTTTTTTTTTAATTCTCGTTTAACAGTGTTAATAATAATATATCATTACCAATGCATTAATATTGTTTTTACAATATGCAGAAGGCCAATAAAAAAAGAGCTGCGGAACAAAAATGGCCTCCTTTGCTCACTTTGGACACGCCGGACTTAGACATTTTATGTGTCTCTTTTTACCTGACCCAGGGTAGACAACAGAATCTGTCGTCGGGTAGATGCCGGCGCTCGTCTCGTCTCCTTGCTGCTGACTGGTGGACACAGACATGTAGGTGGGCTGTCCTGGGGACTCGCTCTTGACCGATTGGTCGACGGTGGTGCCGGACTTGTTGCGATTGGCTAAGAAGCAGGAACTGGGAGAGGCCAGAAAGGCGGCTTTACTTGCACCTGAAATAGCAAAAAAATCTGCCTCAACTGCAGTCCATGTTGGATCTTTTTTATTGTCATCCATACCTGCTTTCTTCATGTGTTTGTCCAGAAGGTTCTGCAGGTCTTGTTCCTTGTCGTTGTTAAACTGAGATTCCAGAGCCAACAGGATGTATTCGTCCAGCAGCATCCGGATCAGATGGAAGGAACCTGAGCACGGCCCAGATAGAAGTAATTACTTTTAACCAGGGCTCCTCAACGCAAGCCAAACAGCAACCAAATAATCAAATAATACAATTTTACAGAAAACTTAATGGAATAAATACATTGCTGGATAGCTCAGTAGGTATTTGTGCTTGTTCTAAACCAGAAGCCTGGGCTTTAATTGCTGGGCTCCCTAAAGAGGTGTGTGACAAAATTAAAAGGAAATATTCCACAGATGCTCCTAGATCAGGACATAGGACCTTGTTCTTCCTCAGTTTGTCCAGCAGGGTGACAGCTGGTGTGTTTGAGCGTTTTTTTGGAGCTTAGTGGGAGGAAGCAGACAAATGGTCGGTGTTTATTCACACACCGTGTTTGAACAGCGAGCACACGACCCCGAGATAAGACTGTTTAATCAAGCCCAGTGGGGCCATTACAATTTATGATGCCATTGTGCAAATTCGCTGCGTGTGTGTGTGTGTTTAGAAGACGGACGCACAAAACTGACCTTCCAAATGATTGATCCTAATACTAATAATGCAAAAATGTCCCTAATACTAATAATGCAAAAATTTCCAGGTTGTGTCTCATTAGTGTGTGCAAAATTGTGCTGTTGAGATGGATTGTGGTTCTTTCCTTACCAAAGCTGGAGGCATTGTTGAGCGTGAGGTTGTGCATGACTCTGGCACCAAAGAAGCTCCACCTGAGCAGGAACTCCTGAGCTCGCTTCTTCACCGTGCGACCCGTCTGCTTGCTTGGCTGCTTGCCCACAAAGAAAACAAAAAAACAAAGTGTGAGTCTACTTTCTGGTGTTTGCAGGGTGATTTAGATTCAAACACCTTGATGACTTTGTGCTCCACTACCGAATCCAGCCACTCGATGAAGGACTCCACTGTGGCGTTCTTCCTCAGCAGCTCCTTTAGCTCCTGGAAGACAGTGATGGCGTCGTCTGGAGGAAAATAAGCGCCTTCGTCATGCACAACAATAGATGAATACATTGGAAAAAAAACTAATCCTGGTAATGTAAAAGACTCTCGGCAGAGATATTGAATACATTAAGTAATTGAACCTCCACTGTAAAAACTGTTGCCTAGATCTAACTCAATAAAAATAAGGCAACATTTTCCAAGCAATTTTTGTTAGTTTAGTCAACTAATTGGTATTTTGAGTAAGTAGAACTTAATAATATGCATTTCGATTTATGCAAAAAGATTAAGTTGCGTTTACAGAAAAAGCCAACAAATTGAGTAAAATCAATGTAAAAAAACATCAGCATATTAAACACACAAGACTTAATTTAAATAAGTAACATTTAAATGAAAAAATATTTTTTGTACTCAATTTTATTAATTTTGACCAACTTACCCTTTCTTTGTTTTGAAAATAGAAACTGCTTAAAATAATTACTTAGAATAATAATAAAAAAATCAAGACATATCAAATTCCAACCTTTATTAAATCATTACCATATAAAAACAGTGGCAATGAGCTGGACAGTATGAACAGTCAACATCCATATTTAGTGCATAGAATGCATGACCTCAACTTTTTAAAGTGCTGTATAGAACACCTTCACAGTAGTTTTCTTTTTGTAACCGTATACATGTTATTAAAACATTTCCACAAGCCATATTCAAACCGTGTCAATAAGCTGGAGAGTATTAACAATCAAGAACAACAGTATACGGTATAACTCGGTTGGTAGAGCGGCCGTGCCAGCAACTTGAGGGTTGCAGGTTCGATTCCGCTTCCGCCATCCTAGTCACTGCCGTTGTGTCCTTGGGCAAAACACATTACCCACCTGCTCCCAGTGCCACCCACACTGGTTTAAAATGTAACTTAGATATTGGGTTTCACAATGTAAAGCGCTTTGAGTCACTTGAGAAAAAGCGCTATATAAATGTAATTCACTTCACTTTTAGTGCATAAAAGAATGCATGACCTCAGCATCTCAAGTTTTACTTAGAACCTTCACAGTACAGTTTCTTGCTAAAACAATTTAACATTAAGATTATCTGTACTTCTGTAACAATTCACAAGCAGAACACCTTCACCACAGTGTCTTTCAGTGTGTATATTTTGAAACATTTTAACTTAAACAACTCACAGATCCCTCCTTCTGACCAGCTGGAGCTTCACAGTGGGGCAATTTAGTGTGTATAAAACATAAAAAAAACTTAATTTACACAGCAGAAACGATGACCTGGAGCTTTGTATAAAACCTGAACAGGACAACATTGTGAAGAATTCCACTCAATGAACAATGTATAATGATTTTGAACAGACACAAGAAAATAGCTGTTCAAAAGTGCAAGCTGACAGTCATGGCTCACTGCCTAAGCTAGAAGCTTGTTTTTGAGAGTCATGAATTTGGGGGTTGGTTTTGGGCGCAGTGTGTCGAGTCCCACAAAAAGTCTTTGAAACACCTCAAATGTTTTGGAAAGTTTGGATGGATACTCAAGATTAAGTGGATACGTCAACCCCAGAAGTAGGCAGCATGCTTTGGCTAGGTTTCCAAGATGAGTAAGGACTGGTACTCCCTCAATGATGATTCCTACTGCATTTGGCTCACGACAGATGTAGATGCTCATATTCTTCATTTCCAGGTCCTCATGAACAGTGGTCTCTGCAGTTCCCTTTCAGATACAAAAACAGTAATTTAAAGAAACAAACATCTAATTTTATATTTAATATAAGTTGTGTGATTTAATCCAGGTAATGATTACTTTTGTGAAGACCATTTTGAAAACTTTTGAATTCTAATTTGAGATCTTGTACATTAAACTTGGTACAATAGATGCATTTCCACCCACATGCTTTTTATTGGCATTTTTAGGGCAAACAGAAACACAAGACAGAAAGGCATCACTCTGTGGTGCTATGCTAATTGGCTATCCTGGGGCTCCGGCCAACTAGCTGCATGCTCGACCTCCACCTGACAACTGCTGGTTCAGTCAGTTCACATAAGTAAACCAAATTTAAGCTTGTACATCAGACTGATCCAAAGCTGCTTTTAAACAATACTCACACAGTAGTCAGAGATGAGCTCCTGTCCACTCTCTCCCATGTACTCTATGAGGCATCTCAGAGTCACATCTAGGGATGATGTTTGATAAGGAATTATCGAGTTCGAGCCTATTATCGAATCCTCTTATTGAACCGATTCATTATCGATTCTCTTATCGAGTCCAGATAGGTTGTTGTATATGGAAAAAAACACAATATTTGGTTTAACAAAAGCTCACTTTTATTACATAATAAAAAAATAAAATCTAATAAATAAATAAATATTGACTGTTACCCACCTAAAAAAATAAAATAAAATAAATAAATATTGACTGTTGTTACCCAAAGTATATTAAGTGGGATTTTTCAGAGAAACAAATATATACAGTAACACAAAAACAACCTGTCTCTGTGATCACTATAGGTGTATAAATAATAATATAGTGTTAAATAAAATCAGTCCCTTGGGCACAAAACTGAAAATAATACAGCTCTCCAAAAAGTGCACTTCTGCTGCTATTGGACATAACTGTTTGTTATGATGCTTTGACATTTTTGCCCTTTATTTCTTTATTGAAAGAACATTTTATGAAGAGAAAAGTTCTTTGCAAATGTGGTTACAATGCTAATAAATGAAAAGTTAAACTAAAAAAAGAAATACACTTTATTGAGTTAACATTATTTCTTTATGGGGGAAACATGTTATGAGCTAGAGAATATAACAACTACACTACCCAGCATGCAACGGGAGTTACGAGCATGCGCGGTAGCCCCGAAAAGTGTTGCATGTTGCCACGCTGTGAAAGTAAACGTCAAGAACTCAGCCAACACGCCTCGTCTGCATTATTTATAATTAGACAGACAACACATCTACAGTGTGATTTTGTTTTGTTTACAAGGAAAGAAAAACAAAAGTTAAAAAAGGGAGATATGTTGTATATATATGTATGTGCTGCGGTTGTTTTAAGAACGTTGCGACAGCTGCCGTAAAAGAGGTGCGTTGCTATGTTTCCGGTTGGTCGTAAAAGTGTCCGTCATGTGTTTTACCCTGCTAAAATCTCCCAGTAAAGTTATTCGATGGATTATAGCTTTTGTTTTGAACTTTATTACACCTTGGAGCGCTTTTTCCCGTCCATTGTTTTCCTGCTTTCGCTATCTGCGCCTAATGACTGAGCTACGTGACGTCATTTATTGTGATGTCCCACGGAGCATTTCTGGTCGGGACGGGATTCGAATAAAGAATCAACTCTTTTCCTTTACTATAGTGGTCTCGATAACGGGTACCGGTTCTCAAAAAGGGATTCGAGTCCGAGGACTCGGTTCTTTTCTTATCAAACAACCGGGAAAACCAGTTTCGAGTATCATCCCTAGTCACATCTCTCTTCATCACTGCAGAGGCACTTGGGTCCTTGAGTTTATAGAAGAATAATAAATAAATGAATTTTGTTGGCAATTTTACTCCAAATCTGTGATATCGTTATTAGAGCATGATTACAGATTCAGTTGTAAACTTTGAAACCACTTTTAACCCACCTGTATCAGTTCCATCAACAAGTTCTTGATGCGCTGACCAGTCACTCCACCTTTTGCACTGAAGAGCTCCAAGAGTTTCGGAGTGTACCTGTCCAGCTGGGACATAAATGTTGATTCCAGTGGAATAGCAGTGCACCTTCGGAACTCTTCATTAATCTGTAAGACAGCAAATGTTGACCGTTACTGATATTAAGGGTTTTAGTATACATTTTCAGGCAAAAAGTGAGTCTAGTATGTCATGTCCAAGTCACAATGGAAACTTGGTCAGGAAAAATAGAATGATAAATCATTTACCTGGAATGGTTCGAAGAGGGCAGGCCATCTTTCCTTAAATTCTGCCACCCAAGCAGGAGACTTGGCAACAACTTCCTGTCTTCTCCAACTGTATACGTTCTGGCCATCATATCATTGATGCTCCTGGCACAGTCCTTACACAGAGGGCAGGTGAATGAAGGACTTACTTGAGGTGAGTTGAGGAATTTGATTTCTGGGTGGTATCTTCACAGATGAGAGCGAAGGGAACTCCAGCATTTAAAAGAGCATGCATGGGCAACTTATATGAATGCAAGGCAAGGCATGGCTGTGTCCAAAGGTCCCATGGTGCAGTCTGTAATGCTTTAAAAAATCACTCTTGGTTGGCACAACAGTGCTGCACAATTTACAGGGCCATCCCATCTGTCATTGTAGAGAGAGAGAGAAAAAAAGACAAGTTATGGTTCTTGTCTAACGTCTTGGATATATAAGCCTGATGAGAGCCCTTTATATGTTTTTTTTAAACCCTAATATACTCAATTGCAGTGTTTCCTCTGGATTTTTTTGTAGCCGCGGTGGTCTAAGTTGGTAACCTAGCAACAGTAGGGTGGTCCAAAAGAAAATTTTGAAAAATTACCCTTTAAATCAGGGGTCCCCAAACTTTTTGACTCAGTGGCCGCATTGGGTTAAAAAAATTTGGCCGGGGGCCAGGCTGTGTGTATATATATATATATATATATATATATATATATATATATGTATATATACATTGTCTTTATAATCCGTTTTGTCATTTAACATCAATTAACATTGATGTTCATCAACATTTAATATTGTCACGTTATCGATGGGAAAATTCATTTTTAGACAATATGATTTGCCTGAGCAACTAGGAGACACCAAGAGTAACAAGTGGTAGAAAATGGATTAGAAAGGAAAGATTTAAAAAAAAAAAAAATTAAAAACATTTGTGGGCCGGATTTTGGATGCTGGGGGGCCGGATCCGGCCCGCAGACCGTAGTTTGGGGACCCCTGCTTTAAATAGTGACTACTGGTGAGATTTTTTTGGGGGGGGAAATGTTGAGATTGAGACTTACACAATGAGTGTTATTCTTACAAGAGTAGCGTTTTGCCTAAGAGTGTGCATGGACAGCAGGTCTGAGGGGGCTTCAGATAGCTCTGTCAAGTGTACCTAGCTAGCTGCTAGCAACTTTTAATGCAAGCTAGTGAAGCAGCTTTAATGTGGCTGCTTATAAACTGAAGAATAAAATATTAAACTACCACGCAAATACAACGCTAATTATAAACTGCACAGCTATAAACAATGTTTGGTTGAAGTTAATGAGCTGTTGGAGGTAAGAGCAAATTCGAAATGGCGGTCGGCGGGAAAAGTAGCAAACTAAATATAACGTTGAGCCATGCTTTTGAAAATGTATACATTTCAATCCTGGCAAATACTGACTTTTAACAATATAAATTGTTACTTACATGAGTGATGAGTCCGGTAAAGTGTTTTCCTTGGGCTCCTGTCTGGGCTTGTTCTTCCACAGCTGCATGCAGGTGGGCGGTGCCTGACGTTTTAGGTCTGATATAAACCTTTGAACTGAGTTTTGCTAAATCAATTTATGTTGGAAGTCCAATAAAATTAATTTTATCACATAAAAAATTAAGTTACGAAAATATTCACACTTTTTACTTATAGATAACTCAAAAACTATAAAAAAAATAAATAAATTGATTTATTGGAATAAATATACTTTTAAAAATTAAGTAAAATGGACAATACCACTGAAAGAGTTTTTACAGTGTCCTTGGTGGAGTTAATATTGAATATTTTCAGTAACTTTACAACTAGTGGCAGTAATATTGAATATTTACAGTAATTGTACTTCCTTGGTGGTGGCAATAGTAAATATTTTCAGTAAAGGAACCTCCTTGCTGGAGTTATATTGAATACTTCCAGTAAATGAATCTCCTTGGTGGAAGTAATAATGAATCTTCCCAGTAACTGAACCTACTTGGTGGTAGTAATATTGCAAACTTCCTCTTAATATGAGCTCAAGTGGTGGAGGTAATTTTGAGGATTGGCCGAAGCCTAAAATCCTTGGTGGAAGTAATACAGAATATTTTCTGTAACACAACCTTTGTGGTAGAGGTAACATTAGAGGGGAACTGCTCTTTTTTGGAATTTTTGCCAATCGTTCACAATAATTTTTTTACGGTTTTTAAAGATGATAAAAAAAACGCTTGTAAGATGAGGCTAATGCGAGTCATCGTTGTAGCCTTCAAAGCCATCTAAAACAGGGGTGTCAATAATACGGCCCGAGGGCTGGACCAGGCCCACGGACAGGTTTTATCCGACCCGCGGGATGAGTTTGCTAAGTATAAAATTAACCTGAAATTTTTGAATGAAAGAAACAGCTGTTCTAAATGTGTCCACTGGATGTTGCAATAGCAATTCTTTGTAACTTTGTAGAGGATGCTACATATGAACAAAATAAACCACATGATGTTGGTGCAGTATTAGTCGAGGAAAATTATCAAACTACATAAATAACATCCTGTAATTTCATTTTGATATAATTGTTTTATCTTGATAGCTTGAAAATGAACACCAATGAGTGGGCTGATGAACGTTATCACATAATTTATTCAGAAACTATAAATAACAACAAATAAAGTATATAAACTATTAACCGCAACAGGTAATTGTTAAAAAACAACAACAACATTATGATTTGTACAATTCCAGAATGTGCTTGTTCTTTTTTTTAAACAAAGAAAACAATCTGAAATTGTCTTTATTTTTAAGTTAGTGAGTAGATTTTTCTCCATGTGGCCCCCGATCTAAAATGAGTTTGAGACCCCTGATCTAAAACAACTTCAAAATCCTCCATCAACGTTTTATACACACACTGCAAATCTATGTGAACTAATTATTTGGCGCATTTATTTCCGTTTCCATAGCAGCGCACTTCCGACTTCCTGCAACAAATTTGTTCCTACTCCCGGAATCAAACGCGAGTGTGTTTTCTAACCTTGGCAGACTTGGTAATAGACAACAAAGATGATTATTTTTGGACAAATGAAGATTCACCACCTTATCTTTTTTAAACTAAATATAAGGAGGATGAACTGCTGCTTCTAGAAGCGAGTGCGAAGAAGAGGCTGAAACGTTGGAGCGGACGGAGGCCGAGAGTGCGACATGGTCACGCTGCAAATCTGGAACTTTGAGCCAAGCAATGCTGAATTAATTGATTGTTTACCCAAATCAACTGGACACATCCTCGGCCAGTTTGACCAAATGGACAACCGTCCATCGAGTAAGTCACTATACTATTGATCATGATACATGCAACACATCAACGTACACTGCAATGCATATGCTTTCAAGTTAGCTGTGTTCAAACAACACATTAAATGTTGGCTAATACTTTACAGATACTGTAATATGATTGTTCATGTTTTTCAGTCAGTACAAATTGGTGTTGTATCGCAGTGTTGTGCATTACAAACTCAAACGAGTTTCATGCTGACGCAGAAGCTAGCTTATCTCTTTCCGTAGTTAGCTTTTACGGCTAATACCATAGCACGCCAATGTGTTACTACGCTAGAAAAATAGTTCCTCAGTCTTCGCTCTTACAATAACAATGTCGCTACAGCTTGGTTTTAAACAGGTTACGGAACGTAAATGAAGTATTGTTGACGGTTTTTGAATGCATTTTTAAAGTGATTTAGAGGTAGAAACGATTGCTCCCATTTGCTGCATTGCTGCCACCAACAACGAGCCGATTTCTATGTGAATGCAAAAAAACCAAAACATTTGGTTTCCTGTCTCTCATAATAATTGTGAACGATAGGCAAAATTCCCCAAAAAGTGCAGTTCCCCTTTAAGGACTTGGAATAAATGTAATGTCCTTCGAGGAGCTAATACCTAAGTGAAAACATCCTCTCAAGAACTTTTTTGCAGGTGGAGTGAAACATTCAGGACTTTGGCAAAACATAATTCCCTTTGTGGCGGTACATTTGCATATTATCTATAAATTAACCTCCTCGGTGGAGGTACTATTACATATTTTCTTTAAATTAATTTTCTTTGTGGAAGTACTGTAACATATTTTCTATAAATCAATCTCCTTGGTGGAGGTACTATTGCATAATTTCAATGAATTACATCTTTGGTGAAGGTAATTTTGAGCACTCAGCCTAAAAACATAACACCTTTGGTGGTGGTATTTTTGCCTATTTTCAGCAAATTAACTTTTTTGGTAGTGGTAATACAACTATTGAATATTTTATTTAAATATTTATTTTATTGGCAAAGATAAAAACCAGGACTTGGACAAAACACTCGGTGGATATAATATTGACAAGTTGTTTTCAATATCAACTCCCTGGAGGAGGTAATCATTGACAAGGCGACTCACGCTCAGAGTAGGCGTCGTGCTCGTGGTCGACGGCAGCTGTGATGCTGAGCAGAGACTGCAGGCTTATGCTGTGAAGATCGACGTTGTCAATGTCCAGCACCATGTTGGTCACCACGTTCTGGTCAAAGAGTGCCGGGCGAGCAATCTACAGCGATGACATCATCACCATGACAAGTTGACTTGGTCTGCAAGATGTTAACAAGTGGAACTCTGTACATCACCTGCGCAAGGTGCAAGAAGGATGTCTGTCTTTTCAGGGAGGAGATGAAGCGGCGTGCGATGGGGAGCTTCTTGGCTGCGAGGCTTTCTGGAAGGTTCTCCAGGGAAGACGCCAGCCAGTGCTCCCAGTGCTTGGCAAAGTTGCGGATGTCTGCCAAGAGACTAATTAAAAACACAAACATTTGATATTGTGGTGATGCAAATTCTATTGTTTTTCTAAAAACTGACAAATATTGTACATACAAATATACTACTAACCTTTCTGGCATCTCTTGCATTGTGGCAGGAATTAGAATATCAGTCAAAACCTGAAAGGTTGCAAATGTGTTGGTACTGTATCGACAATATTAGCATGTTGGGTGTGTGTTGGCCACCTTGTAGAGAATGGAGTCACACACACACAAGATGTCGACGACCACCGTGTTCTCCAACAGGTGCAGCAGGTGGTCGGGCATGCCCTGCCAGAAGTGCAGCAGGAAGTTCTGGATCTGCAAAAAAGCCAATAAAAAGCAGACCAATCATTGAAGTGGTCTCTAAAGGTAACCACGAGTCCGATATGTTCACCTCGTCAAAGTTGATGTTGATGGCGTTGTCTAGGATGCACTGGCAGTGAGTTTTGTACATCATGATCAGAGTGTCCACCTGCACATACGTCATGACTTCACGGGCTTTCTAAAATCATTGGGAGATCAAGTGTTTGGTTTAACAACCTTGTCTCTGGAGGTGTTTCCCTGCAGGACGAGATGCTGAGCACTGGGGAATTCTGGCAGCAGCGTTCCAGTTTTGGAGCTCAGAGAATATTTCCTGGTGAATCCTCCCTGCACAGAACATACACATCTTCTAGATCAGGGGTCTCAAACTTTTGCAACAAACATACTCTGGCCAGCACAAAGAGCAACTTTCTGTAACCAAGCAGAAGTGTCTCTAGCCATCTCCCGGTGAACTGAACAGTGTCAAAATATAAAACATTTTACAATAAATTTGACATTTATAAAGACTTAAGTCCTACCATAGCTCAGAGTTACTATACCTGCTGGTAGCATAGTAACATTATTTCATCAAAGCGAAGCATACATTTATAGATGTAAAAAACGTTTGTGAGATGTTACCTCATTCTTCAGCTTGCTCCCGGAAAATCTGTCAAATAAAAGGTGAACTTTTATACGTGAAACTAATCACAACATTTGGAAATTGTCAATGTTGACCAAAGTAAAGCAATTGGAAGTAAAGTACCTGGTCAAACCTTTACCAGAATAGACCGAGTGATAGTAGGCACTGCTCTCTTTGATGCCGATGCCATAGTAATGATACCTGCCGTATAACATGATTAATATATCATTATACCTACAACAGTGTATCAGAAAATAAACTGCAGGAGTGTTCAAACTCACTTGGAATGTCCTCTTGTTCCAAGTCTTCTTGTAGTAAGGAGAGGGAACTTCTGTCGTATCGTCTGAAGAGTTCACGCAAGTATTATCAGAGAAAAGAAAGAAAGATAAATAGGTGTGTAACTATCTCAATCATTCAGTCGTCTAAAATAATGCCTTTAGAGACCGCAATGAGGACATTCTGAAATGTTCTGTCTCTCAACGTACTTTTCCAAAAGTGGCAGCGCAAGCCGGTTCTAGTTTGACCTTCCTACAGAAGTCCAGGTAGTGAGCATAGAGGATGCAGCGAGGAAGACACACACCCTCACACACAATGTAGTTTTCCTCCAGCCTGTTGACAAAAAATACACTAGTAAAAATAATATTCATAAAATATGACTATTACTCGCCTCCTCACCACTGCAGGGTGAGCTGTGTCTGTTTCTTCTTGTCTTTGCCTATCTTAATGATGCTCTTCCTGGGAAAGGGGGGGCTGGTTTTGGCGCTCGGGTCCACGTCTTGGTCTTGATCCCGGTCTTCCTCAGAGGAGGCCATCTCATTGCTGTTTTCCGCCTCTGAGGACACAGAACACACACGCAGAACCATTGACAACTATATTTAATCACATAAAAATACAATTTATTGTACAGGTGCAGGAGAGGGATGCGTTGCCACGGTGATGTAAAATAAACCTGTCCTGTCAAGAAGGACGTCATCATGCTTTAAAGCAGTGCAAGTTCTCAACCTTACTCACGGGACGTACACCCTGTGGACTACAGTATTTTCTTCAGTAAAGTATCCCTTGGGTAGAAAAAAGTACATTAGTTTGAAAAAGAAAAGATGTAAAAACCCAGGCCTGTGATTTATGACTGTAAAAAACAGGTGTCGTTTGAGAACAAATTTAGACTACTTCATTTGAAAACAAAGAAATAAATACACCTTTATTACAAAACATAATTATAATAAATAAATGTTCTAGATTGTGACTACAAAAATAAATTTATGAACTTTTTTTATTATTGTTTTTTTCTATTTTGTCACTCTCTTAACTTATAAAATGAGGCAAACTTACAAAATCAAGAGATCAAATACATATTTCCCCTGGTAATTCTAGATTGTATATAGTACATTTTAACATCAAGTAACAATGGGGTGCCTTCAAGTATACTATAGCACTATCTTTTGAAAACCACTGCTTTAAACAACAACAAGTCTATAAATGTCCAACTTTATTCATCATCCAACAAGCAAACTCTTCAGTCAAACAGCTGAAAAAAACTGTTAAAAATTGTAATAATTTGAAACCTTTAAAACAATTAAATACATTAAAATCGTGTTTTTCAACCACCTGAGGCAACATTACATTTCAAGCAATTTTAAGACTTTCAGGGATCTTTGTGGATGTTTGGCTACTATTTTTATCCAAATGTACAGGTCTACTATATATTGGTGGAAAATGTAGCATTTTGTCGCTTTTTATTTTGTTGTGGCAGCACCTAGTGGCTCATTTGTGTCCTTGTCAGGTAAAATTTCCATCAGAGAGACAACCAAACTCTATTAAGACATTGAGCATTCATTTATTGGTTGAACACTACAAATATTGTAAAAGTGTCAACATGTTAAACATGAATGAATGACCAGTTATTGACATGTAAAAGTGATAGGATTAAATAAAAAGTGTTAAAAACCTGTCTGAAAAAAACCCTTCAATATAATAACAACAAATGGGCCTTTACCTGATTTGATGCCAGAGTAATCCTCCAGATGAAAAAGTGAGGATCCATTGGTGTGATTTTCCTCCAAAGGTTTGGTGAAAGAGTGAACAGGAAAGAGTCCATCAGTGGCTGAAGTCTCTCTGCTGCGTTTCATCGGCATGGTCACGGACTGCATAGGCGAAAGAAGGAAACAGAGTCCAGATCTGCTCAATCATTGGTGCCGCTTGACGCCTTCCTTTCGAGGAGACAGCAGGCCCAGCATCTTTTTTTTGGTCAGCTTTATCCAGTGTTGGAGCCAGAAGCAGGTGGAAGAGGGCCTCGGTGCGGAGCTGTGATAAAGCAGAGAAGATAATGAACAGGGAAAGCAGGCCCGTCTAATGAAGCTGTGGATGCTCGCTTCATATTTACAGAAGAGATTCTTAATCATTAACTGAAGAAAGGCCTCATCCATCTGTCCATCTAGTCAGCTTTCTCTTTGCACTCACCATGTACAGGAAACATTAATGCTAATGATCATATATATATATGTATATATTTACACACATTTATACATATATATATATATATATATATATATACATATATACTGTTGGAAGCATATCCATATTTAAGTGTTACTTCTTTCTAAACTCCTATAGTCATATAAAGAATAGCTAATATTCTTCCTTCTTTTGAGTCTCATAGTAAGGTGTTGGCCTTCTAGATTGGAATGTGTCAGAGTAGAGATAACTCGGAGTAGTCTAAACAAAGAGTGTGGGGGCGAGGGACAGACGGAAGATCACGGGACTTGCGGGAGTTTTGGGCTAGACCGAGCTAGACCGATCTGGACCGGGCTGGGGAACGCTGGTGTGCTGGATTGGTCTCAGTTTGTCCTCTAAGCTTGGAGAATAAACCACAAAATACCAACTATTGCCTGGAGATTGAATATAAACATCAGCGTATTGCCATAAAAAGAATCTGGGAGAGACTAGCAATTTGAATTCCCCATTGGAGGAATGCTGGTCAACGCAACAATTCACATATAAATATATGTACATATACATATACATATATGTATACGTATACAGTATATACACATTTATGTACATATGTACATGTACTGTTTATACTTATACATACACACATATATACATACATACATACACATATATGCATACATATACACATATATACATACATATATACACATATATATATATACAAATATACAAATATATATATATATTTATATAAATATATATATATACACATATATATATATACACACACACACACACACACACATATATATATATATATATATATATATATATATATATATATATATATATATATATATATATATATATATATATATATATATATATATATATATATATATATACACACTATATTGCCACCGATCCAAATGATCAGAATCAGGTGTCCTAATCACTTGGCCCGGCCACAAGTGTCTAAAATCAAGCACTTAGTCATGGAGACTGTTTCTACAAACATTTGTTAAAGAATGGGCCGTTCTCAGGAGCTCATAGTGATTACTAGCGTGGAATTGTCATAAGATGCCACCTGTGCAACAAATCCAGTCATGAAATTTCCTCACTCCTAAATATTCCAAAGTCAACTGTCGGCTTTATTATAAGAAAATGGAAGAGTTTGGGAACAATAGCAACTCAGCCACGAAGTGGTAGGCGACCTAAATCTGACAGAGAAGGGTCAGTGGATGCTGAAGCGCATAGTGCAAAGACTCTCGAGTAATGAATCTCGCTTTTCCATCTGGCAATCTGATGAACGAGTCTGGGTTTTGAGGTTGCCAGGAGAACGGTACATTTCGGACTGCATTGTGCCAAGTGTGAAATTTGGTGGAGAAGGAATTATAGTGTGGGGTTGTTTTTCAGGAGTTGGGCTTAGCCCCTTAGTTCCAGTGAAATAAACTTTGAATGCTCCAGGATATCATTTTGGACAATTCCATGCTTACAACCTTGTGGGAACAGTTTGGAGCGGGCCCCTTCTTCTTCCAACATGACTGTGCACCAGTGCACAAAGCAAGGTCCATAAAGACATGGATGACAGAGTCTGGTGTGGATGAACTTGACAGATCTGCACGGAGTCCTGACCTGAACCCGATAGAACACCTTTGGGATGAATTAGAACGGAGACTGAGAGCCAGGCCTTCTCGACCAACATCAGTGTGTGACCTCACCAATGCGCTTTTGGAAGAATGGTCGAAAATTCCTATAAACACACTCCGCAACATGTTGGACAGCCTTCCCAGAAGAGTTGAAGCTGTAATAGCTGCAAAAAGTGGACCGACATCATATTGAACCCTATGGGTTAGGAATGGGATGGCACTTCAAGTTCATATGTGAGTCAAGGCAGGTGGCCAAATACTTTTGGCAATATAGTGTACATATACATATATATATATATATACAGTGTATATATATATATACATATACATATATATATATATATATATATATATATATATATATATATATATATATATATATATATATATATATATATATATATATATATATACACATATAAATATATACATTTATGGATATACTATATATATATGTTGAGCTCATAGGACTAGATAGTACAATCCCTCAGATTAATCAGCAGTTAGTGTTGAGTGGGGGTTGGGGGGTTAGGGGCAAAAGCTTCACTGGGGTCTTCAGGTGGGCACCCTCCTTCACTGGTGTTTCGTTGATAGGCCCACGACACCTCCGGAGGGCTCAACGGCGACATCTGGCATCCCAGGTGTGCCCCCCTCTGCCTTTACCCCTAGATGTCATTTAGCAGCCCAGTTTGGGTCCTTTCTCTTGAACCATATCCATCTGCTACTTTGTTCAGCAGCATCCGACAGCGATTTGACAGCCCGCCGGAAGGCCTGACCTCTCAATCCCATTCCTTTGAGGAGCTTGGTTGTGGACGTAACAACGAAGCCTCTGCACCCGACTTCAACTGGAAGCACTCGGGCACGCCAGCCGCGCTGCTCTGCCTCGGCTGCTCTGCCTCGGCTGCTATGTCCGCATACCTCAGTTGCTTCACCAACTGCTGCTTCCCATGGTACAGTTAGTTCAACAATGAACACAGTCTTCTGGGAGGTTGACCACAAGACCAGGTCCGGCCTGAAGCTGGTTGTAATGATTTCAGGCGGGAAGATGAGTTTGTGGTCCAAGTCAACCTGCATTTTCCAGTCCCGGGCAGAGTCCAGAAGGGTTGCCTCCACTCTTGCAGATGGTTTTGGTGGGAGTTGTCCTGCTCTTACAAACTGAGTGGTGATTGAGTGACTAGGTATTGGGGGAGGGAGGGCCTTGTTGTTATTTCTCTTTTCCTCCAGGGTGATCGCCAGCTGTCTCAAGACCTGGTTGTGCCTCCAGGTGTAGCGGCCTTGAGACAAACTGATTTTGTGACGGAGTGTTGCAGGGGTTTGACAGAGTGCACAAGAAGGATCTTCTCCAAACCATTGGTTTAAGTTCTTGGGTGTGGGAAGAACATCGTAGGTGGCTCTGATGATGAAGCTCATTTGGCTCCCTTCCATTTCCCAAAGATCCTTCCATGTGAGCTTACGATGCTCCAGGTTTTCCCAGCTAGTCCACTGTCCCTGTTTGGACTGTGCCACTGTTGTTGCACATCTGTCTGCCTCCTCTTGTTGTCGAACCTGATCAACCACCAGCTTTCTCCTCTGGGCTGATGTTGCCTTGTGCCATGTGGGTCGACGAGCCCCAAGTCCAAACCCACCTCTTCCGTACTGCATTTGTCCCACTATGTCTCTATGCCTGAGAGCAGATTTGGCTTTTTGCACGGCCTCAGATGGGATCCATTTCCTCCCGGTTGTCAGTCTGGGAGCAACCGCTCGGATCACCTCATCTTGAGACACAGTCAGTGTCATGCTCAGCCTCACCTTGGTGCATTTAAACTCCTCTGTGAGGCTAGAGATGGGCAGTTCCAGGGCACCATGACCATATAGGCCGATGTTACTGAGGCACCGTGGAAGGCCAAGCCACTTCTTGATGTATGCACTGACTGTTCTCTCCAGCTTCTCGACTTTGGACATGGGGATCTCATAGACCGTTAGTGGCCACATCAAACGGGGGAGCAATCCAAACTGTAGGCACCACAGTTTCAACTTGCCAGGAAGTAAGGTCTTGTCAATGCGGGCAAGGCCTTTGATGGTTTCTTCCCTCAGCTGATTGCTCTGGTCCGAGTCTTTGAGACTTGCGTTGTACAATCGCCCTAGACTCTTGACTGGCAGCTCTGACACCAACGGAATGGGAGTATCCTCGATGTAGAACCTCTGGTCCGTGAGTTTCCCCTTGACGATAGATATGCTCCTGGACTTGCTGGGTTTAAACTTCATGTAATGTTGGCATGAAGCTTTCCCAGCAGATGTTTAGTGCATGCAATGGTTGAGGTCAAGGTGGTCATGTCGTCCATGTAGGCACGGATGGGAGGTAGACACTGTCCCCCTTTCAGACGTTCTCCACCCACAACCCATTCGGAAGCTCAAATTATCACTTCCATTGCCATGGTGAAGGCTAGAGGGGAGATGGTACATCCAGCCATTATTCCCACTTCCAGAGATTGCCATGATGTTGTGTATTCTGTTGTTTTGACACAGAATTGCAGATCACGGAAGTGGTTTTTCACGAGGTTTGTGATGGTATTTGGGATGTGGAAGAAGTTGAAGGCTGTCCAGATGAGAGAATGAGGGACGGATCCAAAAGCATTGGCTAGGTCTAGGAATAAGACGTGCAGGTCTCTTCCTTCCCTCTTGGCAGATTGGATTTGGTGCCATATCATGCTTGTATGCTCCAAGCAGCCTGAGAAACCACGTATTCCAGCTTTCTGCACGGATGTATCAATCAAGCTGTTTTGCTTCAGGTACGTTGTCATCCTTTTAGCAACGATGCTAAAGAAGACCTTCCCTTCAACATTTACCAGGTTGATCTGCCGGAATTGATCGATGTTTGAGGCATCTTTTTCCTTTGGGATTAACACTCCCCCAGCTCTGCGCCACAGTTTTGGGATGGTTTGCTTCATCCACATCACCTTCATCTGCCTCCACAGAAATCGTAAGACATTTGGGGAATTTTTGTACAGCTGATATGGAACTCCATTTGGTCCTGGAGCTGAAGCTGCCCTTGATTTCCTCACTGCTTCCTCAACCTCGCTCCACCTTGGGGGACTGTCGTCCAGCTGGTGTTCTGGTTGAGGTATTGGTGGCATGTTTGATGGTATCTCTCTCTGTTCGAATGTATATATATATACTGTGTATATATATTTGTATATATATATTTGTATATATATATATATATATATATATATATATATATATATATATATATATATATATATATATATATACATATACTGTATAAATATATATATACATATACTGTATAAATATATATATATATATATATAGTATATATATATATACTGTATACATATATATATATAAATATATATATGTATATATATATATATATATATATGTATATACATATATATATATATATATATATATATATATATATATATATATATATATATATATATATATATATATTCGTATATATATATACATATATACTGTATAAATATATATATATAAATATATATATATATATATATATGTGTATATATATATATATATATATATATATACTGTATAAATATATATATACATACATATATATACGTATATATATATATACATATATATATATATATATATATATACGTATATATATATATATATATATATATATATATATATATATATATATATATATATACGTATATATATATATATATATATATATATATATATATATATATATATATATATATATATATATATATATATATATATATATATATATATATATATATATATATATATATATATATATGTACATATATACTGTATAAATATATATACCCACACCCACGCACTATATTGTCATTTCATTTGGTTTGGTTGCCATCACCTCTTCAGTTTCAGTGATTTAACTATAATAATTGACGTTTTAAATAGTCCCACAAACAAGAAAATATGAAGTACTTTCTTTGTGACTGAAGAGCGTAATCTATTATAAGTGTAACAAGTTCATGTTTATTGCTTGTCAGCAGTCACACATATAATATTCTACACCAAAAAGGATCAATTTATAATTTTAACGGCACGGAAAATTCCCGGTTATCGGAATTACAACGATGTTTTTCATCCCAATTGAAAAAAAGTGGGCAATGTACAAACATTTTCATATCCCACTGTCATGTATTGGTTATCCATCTGGTCACATGACCCGGAACAGGAAACGGATTTGTTCAAGGTACCAGTTGTTATGTAACACCACACACATGTGACGGAGCCGGCCGGCAGTGTGATGTTCCTGTCGGTCTGTGATTAATAATAAACCTTCTAAAGGATACTAAGCTTTGTGTATTCAATTCAGTGGTAAGATTGACACACAACAATGGCGACGAGGATTATTGTGGACGTTTGAAGACTGTTTAGTTGGACGTTAAAAGGAGTTAAACAAGCAACATGGACAAGTCGGGGATTCAAACGTTCGCATGTTACACGGACCCAGCCACGCTCGGGCCGAGATGGACCCGTTGGCTGACTTCGTTTGAATTATATGCTGATGGGAAAGGACTGATTATTGATGCTGACGCCACGGCTGTGGTGAAGCAGAGGAGAAGAGCTCTACTTTTACACCTGGCGGGACCAGACGTCCAGGATGTGTTCCAAACTCTACCAGACACCGGGGAGGTGACTGACTATGCGAAGGCAGTCACGGCGCTGAACACCTACTTCGTGCCCAAAGTCAACTCAGCATATGCCCGCCAGACGTTTCACAAGTTGTGCCAGGAAACAGGTGAGACGGTGCAACAGTTTTCTACACGTTTGAGACGGACTGCGAGGGATTGCGGCTTTCAGGCTGACACAGACAACCAGATAAGGGACGCTATCCTGAATAAATGTACATCATCATATGTGCGCAGAAAGCTACTGGAGGAAGGGGACACGTTGACTCTTGCCCGCACATTGGAATTAGCCTCACAATGTGAGAGGATCGAGGAACAGATGGCAGCCATGTCTCTAACTGAGGAAAAGAGGGAACCTACAGTCTACGGGAGGGACACGGAGGCTGTGCATCGCGTTGCTCAAAAAGGAGGGAAATACTCTACACCTAGAGGGAAAACAGCGGAAAAAGAAGAAGGCGCCACTTCGGAGAGGAAGTGCTTCAGATGTGGATGCGCTGATCACATGGCAAAAGATCCCAAATGCCCTGCACGTGGACAGACATGTCACAAATGCAACGGGAAGGACCACTACGCCAAAATGTGCCGTTCAAGAGGATCAAGAAATCAAAATGTGAACAATCTGGAGGTAGAACATGACAGTGAGTTTACATTCAATGTGAAAGAGGATGACATGTCAGAGAAACTTACATTTTGTGTGGGGGGAGTTAAGGTGGAAATGCTGGTTGATTCTGGTGCTAAGAGCAATGTGATGGGAACAAATGTATGGGAAAAACTAAAAGCAGAAAATATCAAATGTAATTCTTATGTGCCAAAAGAGCAGAGGAATTTGTACCCATACTCATCCAGTGAACCACTGCCAATTAAGGGGATGTTTGAGTGTGAAATCACCATCGGTGACAGATCTGAACAGGCAGAGTTCATTGTAATCAAGGGTAATGGTGAACCACTACTGGGGAGAAAGACAGCCATGAAACTAGGGGTGCTGAAAATAGGTGAGAATGTATCTGTAGTTACAGACATCAAAGGCACCCTCAGGCAACAATACCCAAAGGTATTTAAGGGTGTAGGAAAATAAAAAACCAAACAGCTCAGCCTATACATAGACCCAAAAGTCAAGCCAGTGGCACAGCCTCTCAGGCGCATACCATACAACCTCAGAGAGCCTGTAGAGAATAAAATAAAGGAGCTGACTGAGCTAGACATAATAGAGTGTGTCAAAGGTCCCACCCCTTGGTTAAACCCCGTGGTGATATCCCCAAAACCTGACAATGATATCAGGTTGTGTCTAGATATGAGGAGGGCCAACGAAGCGATCATAAGAGAACGGTACCCTATTCCAACCGTGGATGACGTTTTACAAGGCCTGAATGGCTCTGCTATATTTAGCAAGCTAGATCTTAAATGGGGCTACCATCAGTTAGAACTGACCCCAGAGTCAAGAGATATAACCACTTTTGCAGTACACAATGGAGTGTACAGGTACAAAAGGCTGATTTTTGGTGTCTCATCAGCCAGTGAGCAATACCAGCATGAGATAGCCAATGCACTAGCCGGCATCGAGGGTGTCGAGAACATATCAGATGATGTGATAGTACATGCACAAGATCAGGAAACACACGACAAGAGGTTACATGCTGTGATGAAGAGGCTTTCACAGTGTGGTTTAACACTAAATCCAGATAAATGTCAATTCAACATGGACAAGTTGGTTTTCATGGGGATACTTCTGACACAGAAAGGGATTGGTCCTACAGAAGAGAGGGCCAGAGCTATAGTAGAGGCCAGAGAACCCGAGGATGCTTCGGAAGTCAGGAGCTTCTTGGGTCTCGTAGGATTCAGTTCGAGATTTATCTCAGGTTTTGCAACAATATCAGAACCTTTAAGACGCCTGACCAGAAAAGACGTACCATTTGAGTTCGGTCCAGAACAGAAAAAAGCGCTTCAGGTTTTGAAGGAGGAATTAGCAAAAGCTGTTATACTAGCCTACTTTGACAAAGACGCACCAACCAAGGTGATAGCAGATGCTAGTCCAGTAGGGTTAGGTGCAGTGCTAGTGCAAAAACAACAGGGGGAGATGGTACCTGTGTGCTACGTGAGTCGCAGCCTGACAGACTGTGAGCGTAGGTACTCTCAGACAGAGCGCGAAGCTTTAGCTCTAGTATGGGCTTGTGAGAGACTACATCCTTATGTGTATGGCAAGAGATTTGATTTGGTCACAGACCATAAGCCATTAGAGGTTATATATGGCCCTAGATCCAAACCATCCGCACGCATTGAGAGATGGGTCCTCAGATTACAGCCATATGATTTCAGAGTTGTATACGTACCTGGGAAACAAAACATAGCAGACCCATTGTCACGGCTGCTGGGCAACACAGCACAGAAAGAGGTACACAAACATGATTCAGAAGAGTATGTTAGATTTGTAGCAATGAGTGCCACACCCAAAGCACTTACTACACGAGAGATAGAGGAAGCCTCTGCTACTGACCCAGAATTAATTGAGGTACGCAATGCAATAACAAGTGGATGTTTTGATAATTGTAAACAGTATGCACCAATTGTTAACGAGCTATGTACTATTGGATACATTGTGTTACGGGGGACACGCATAGTGCTGCCTCAGAGACTGCAAGCACGAGCACTTACACTAGCCCATGAGGGACATTTGGGAATAGTGGGAACCAAACAGCACCTCAGAACCAAGGTTTGGTGGCCTGGCATGGAGAAGGCAGCCGAGAAGTACTGTAAGGCCTGCCATGGATGCCAGATTGTAACCAGACATGACCCACCAGAACCACTGAGATCCACAAGTCTACCGGACGGGCCCTGGCAAGATGTGGCCATAGATCTGCTAGGACCGCTGCCAACTAACCACTCCATACTTGTGGTGGTGGACTACTACAGTCGCTATTATGAGTATGACATTATGACCTCCACAACTGCAGAGAAGGTTGTGGACAGTCTGGAGTCTATTTTCAGCAGACACGGACTGCCAGTTACCTGCAGGTCAGACCAGGGGCCACAGTTCAAGTCTGACGTGTTCAAGGAGTATTGCGAGACAAATGGAATCACACACGTGAAGACGACTCCAAAGTGGGCTCAAGCAAATGGAGAAGTTGAGCGTCAGAACTCATCACTAATGAAAAGGATAAGGATCGCCCATGCAGAAGGACTGGACTGGAAACGTGAACTAAGGAAGTATGTGACTGTGTACCGGAGCATAGAACATGCTACTACTGGGAAGAGCCCTGCTGAGCTACTCTTCAATCGGAGGATGAGGGGAAAATTGCCAGATCTCTGTGGATCACACACAGCGTCGCTGGAAGTACGTGATAGAGATGCAGAGCAAAAGGGAAAAGCAAAGCTCTATGCTGATGAACGACGGGGAGCTCAGTACTCACAAGTAGACGTTGGAGACACAGTGCTCGTACAGCAGGACAAGGTGGACAAGTTCACCACACCCTTCAACGCGACACCACATAAAGTGGTGAGCAAAACAGGGAATCAGGTTGTGGTTGAATCACCAACAGGAGCGAGATATCAGAGAAACACCACACATGTAAAGAGATATGTGACAAACCGACCAACAGAGAGACACGACACACAAGAGGAGACGCAGTGGACGGAGGACATTGCACTTGGAGTGGACACAGAGGGACAGACTAATGACAATCACACTCCACACCACACCCGGATGTCAGAGGTGCCAAAGGCCAGACCCCAAAGGGTTACAAAACCGCCTGGAAGGTTCAGTGATTTTTGTCTTGACCTAGGTTGACTTACATTGGAAAAAAAAAAGAAAAGAGAGTTATTGTGCATTGGGAAAAAAAAGTGTTCCACATGTTACTGTGCAATGGTTTCACAGGTTTGTTTGGAGAAAACGTTTTGTGGTTTTAAGGGTCAGTACAGAGGTTGTTTACGGTACAAGTTTATTTCCAAGGAAAAGAGGGATGTCATGTATTGGTTATCCATCTGGTCACATGACCCGGAACAGGAAACGGATTTGTTCAAGGTACCAGTTGTTATGTAACACCACACACATGTGACGGAGCCGGCCGGCAGTGTGATGTTCCTGTCGGTCTGTGATTAATAATAAACCTTCTAAAGGATACTAAGCTTTGTGTATTCAATTCAGTGGTAAGATTGACACACAACACCCACATTTAAGCATTTCAGTTCCACAGTGGAACTTCCACTCTTTCATATCGGCTGTTCCGACATACACAGCATTCACACGCAATTCCGACCGGAATTTGCACAGGTTCTAATTAAAAAATAAGAGCTGGCTATTATTTTTATGATCACAATTACCTGTTTACTCTCTCTTTTTTTTTTTTTTTTAACTTAATCTAAGTCTATCTTTTGGCGTTTCTTAAATAAAGCATATTCGTGCTCGTCAAAAAACCCACGCTTTGGTAGCGACATTCACTTTAACTAGGGATGTGCGTATCGATCCTGTGGTATCGAATATCGATACTCACACGCTACTCATTTGGCATCACTTTTCTGAAAAAAGTATCGATATAAACCAAAAAACGGCGTGTGGGGGGTGCAAGCATCACTTTCAGATGTTTTTGATTACTTACTTAACTTACTATTTGCTGGGACACCCCTGTACCTGGCAGAGTATAGAGCTGGCCCAGTCACGTGACAGGAGACAGCGAATGAGCGTCGTCAACGTGCAACACACACACAGCCAGCCGACAGCGTTGTTACTTTTCCTGAACAGCAATCTGAGACTTCAGTAAAGTGTGACGTGTGACGACATATCTCGAGTACACTAAAGGTGTGATGGTGTCAGACATTTTTGTAGATAATTTTTCCAAGTTCATTTTCTCAGGGAACTATCTTTCGTATGCAGGTTTATAGGACAAGGAAATCCTAGTTTATTGTGATAAGGAAATTATTGACTTTGCTTCAGAGAAGTGTTATAAGTTTACTTCCACAAAGAGGTTTCAAACATAACATTGTTATGAATAATTGTTTTTTTAAGCTTTTTCTACCAATACTTTTTTTTTGAGAAATAAGAGTGAAAATGTGTATATTTTTGTTTATATTTAATTTATTTTTCATATTTATGTTATTTATTTTAATTTTACTTTTATTATATATTGACCATAATAAATATGGTATAAATGGTCTTTATTTGTCTTGTGATTTGTGTTAAAAAATAACAATAGTAATAATATTTTTGACTGACAAAAATTGCCAATAAGAAATTAATGGTATCGGTATCGGTATTGATGAAAATGCAAGAAAAAGTATCGGTATCGTATCGAATCCTAAAAGTGTGGTATCGCCCATCCCTAACTTTAACGTCTCGGAAAACTAACCTAAATGACTAATCAGCAAACTGACGTTTAATTGGTTTGTATGTCACAGTTCAAAGTTGAATGCCCAATGAGGAGTCACTTCACTTGAACACCGGTAGTGAGCCACGTATGGCTGCTTCAAGTCTACTGGCGCATGTCAAAACTGTGCTTCGTGGAAGGAAACAAGTTTCACGGCGAAGGAACGCCGAAGTCACAACGTTTTATCAGCGAAAGAATATTTGAGATAACATAGCGTCTGTAAAGGTGGGACTATACTTTTAAAAGTTACCTTGAGTTAACAGTGGCCTTTGCTTGTTGTAATGTATGCTAGCTACTAATTGATGAAACTCCACGGAAAAGTCGAGTCTTACATTTAGTGACAGTCTATGTTTTTAAATTGTTATTATATGTACCATCTAAAATATAATAACACCACCTCTGGTAAGCTTATGTAACCATTAGTGGTGTAAAAGCACGGTTAAAAAATGTAAAATATTGAGCGTACATTTTGTCGTTTGCTCAAGGAAAAAGCCTTGTACAGTACACGCCCAAAGCCCTTTGCACATACTAAAAAAACGTCCCAGAGAAGCAACTAAAATGTTGCAGTCATGTTGTTGTTATGGTAGTATATACATCAATGGTAGTTAATAGTAACAGCTAAACTTTGCCAAATGACTTTCATGGCAGCTCCCGCCATCAGTGTGTGAATGTGTGTGTGAATGTGGAAATACTGTCAAAGCGCTTTGAGTACCTTGAAGGTAGAAAAGCGCTATACAAGTATAACCCATTTATCATTTATTTATTAGCTGACAACAAACATAGCAATTGTGTACGTTCCTGTGTTAAGTGGGGCGTAGTTTAAGTGCTTTAATACTTACAATAAATTCACAAGTTAGCACCCTATAGGCAGCCACTTAAGTTTCCAACATCACCTCTAAATTGTGGCGATAAGACATCATTGTTTAATTTGATCATAGGAACAGGAAATATGCCATCGAATCAATATTGTGATATAGCCTCTAATCTATATTTTTGGCATATACCAGCCTTTACAGTATTTTGCTGTTTTTTTAGATTGTTGCAGCCTAAAATGCCTGAATTTGCAAAAGCTTTTTCAGAAAGGTGTGGCAAAATGTGTGGTATTTTGCAGCTTGTTTCGAATCACCTTGTGATGTTATGAATTTGTCATCCATATTTTAAGTGTTCCTTCTAACCTTAACCTAAAAAAGCACAGGATTTCAACAAACATTTAAAGAACATTTGTAGAAGCCAGAAATATGTATATCAGGTCACGTAGTGTGTTTGTGGGCGTGTAGTCACAGAACGGAAGAGTGTGTCATGTGACATTACTGGCGATCACTATGAAGAGGCGTTTCAACCTGCACTCAATGGGATGAGAGGAGAAAGTTGAGCTGGGGAACCATTATATTTGTTGACCTCTTTATTGCTATTAGACGCTTTGGAGAAAACTTTAGACAATTGGGATATTGCTTGCTATTGATTTATTTATTGAATGTTTATTTATAATTTTACAACAGTGAACTCTACCTTACGATTAAACCAGTGGTTCTCAAACTTTTTTTGTCATCCCCCACTTTGGACAAGGGGGAGTTTTCAAGCCCCACCTGCCCCCATCGCCCCAACAGAACGCTAATGCCAAGCTTAACATTTTCAAATTTATTGAACATCAAGTAACATCAAGTTGTATACATTCAAACTCAATAACATAAAATAACATCAAGTTCAATAATAAATAAAATAACTGTGCAGCTGTGGTATAACTTGCATCAAGTTCAATAATAAATCAAATAACTTGCATCAAGTTCAATAATAAATCAAATAACTTGCATCAAGTTCAATAATAAATAAAACAAAAGTGTTATAACTTGCATCAAGTTCAATAATAAATCAAATAACTTGCATCAAGTTCAATAATAAATAAAACAAAAGTGTTATAACTTGCATCAAGTTCAATAATAAATCAAAAGTGTTATAACTTGCATCAAGTTCAATAATAAATCAAAAAAATTGTTATAACTTGCATCAAGTTCAATAATAAATCAAATAAAAGTGTTATAACTTGCATCAAGTTTAATAATAAATAAAATAAAAGTGTTATAACTTGCTTCAAGTTCAATAATAAATCAAATAACTTGCATCAAGTTCAATAATAAATAAAATAAAAGTGCCACTTTGCAATCTTTGCAAAAAAAAAGGAGGAGCTATGCATTTTGGCAAGACAGAGCAAGTGAACAGGGGTGCCGCTAGGGATTTTGGGCCCCATGAAAAGAATCTTTACAGGGCCCCCAACACAGCGGCAACATTTTTTGATGCTATTTTACATACAATTATGCATTTTAATGGTATTCTGAATACAATGGAATTCATTTTGAGTCATTTATTTGCTGCACCACTGATTCTTGAGACTGTAGTAAAATGTATTATATTTTGTATTATATTATTATTATTATTATTTCAACACACACAGCTGCTCACCTCCTTCCTCATGTGGGGGCACTGGGGCTGATTCAGGGGCAGGGGGACTTGGGGGCTGACAGACAGCTGCTGCTGCTGCTGCTGGTGCACTTGACTCTGCTCAGAATGAGGCATCATTTTGACAGAGGGGAGATCAACTATTATTGAATAAGAACAGCTTGATAAATGTTTGACTGGATTGATTATTTAACTAATATAGCAGTAAAATGTAAAAATCCAGAGTTTTCCTGAGCTAACATGGTGAGAAAAGTGAGCTAGCTTATTACCACAGACAGGGACAAAGTTAATATGCATAACTTTCCACCACAACTAACAAACCCACCTTTTTTTGGGAAATATTGGGTGACATATTGTCGACCCTTCAACTCCTTCTCCTCTCTTATTTTATTTTCCTTTCTTTTTTGGCTGCCTGATTTTTGAGGCATACTGCTGCCTCCTCCGCTTTGCCCGCTGTGGCGCTGTCTGTGAGAAATCGTCGGTGCTCTACCTGCAGCTGATCCAGTCGGACTGAACCATTTTACGTAAATAGAGGGGGGAAGGGAGGGCCCTGCGGGTGTTGATGCTTCCAAAACAAATAAAGGTATTGTTACCAGGACATGGAAAATAAAACATGTGTGATTATATGTTAGTTAATAACTTAGTGTCATTATTTTTTCTGTATTGTAATTTCATCATCATTAGGGGCCTCTCTGGGCCCCCCTCCATCATGGGCCCCTAGAATCCGTCTCGTTTACCCCCCCTTTTTGGCGCCCCTGCAAGTGAACATGAGTTTTACAGTACTCCAGCATTATCAATCAATCAATCAATGTTTATTTATATAGCCCTAAATCACAAGTGTCTCAAAGGGCATTAGTGGCTGCAATAAGCCTGTTTTGCACTGCACAGCTTTTCAAATCGGGGTTGCAGGCTTGACACTGCCACTGTTAAAACCTCATTGAGCTCGGGGCTGAGCTGCCTTGACGCGAGTGCTTCCCGGTGAATGACACAGTGTGTCCAATGCGCATTTGGCGCAACCCTCTTTATTAGAGCCTGCAGCCCGTTTCTTTACCCTGCCATGGTCTGTGCACCATCAGAGCAAAAGCCCACACAGTTTTCCCATTTAAGGTTGTGTTCTTTGAGGAAACTGTCCATTATCTCGAACAGCTCATCAGCAGTGGCTCTATTTTTTATGTATTTGCAAAACAGCAAGTCCTCGCACAGTGACTCGCCATTCACAAAGCTTCCGCTTAGCCCCGCCCCCATTAGTTACTGTTGCTATGTCTGTCAAACTTGCGCTCCTAACTAGAAATTTAAAGCCTACAGGAAAAATAAGTAATTTACATTTATTTATATAGCGGATTCCACAGACAGAATCACAAAGTGATTTACAGTGTGTATAGAAAATGAAAGCATAGTAAAAAAAAAAAATCTAAGAATATAATTAAAAAAAAAAAAAAAGTAAAGTGAAATTTCCTCCCGTTCCTCGCGCCCCACTGGTGGGGAATAGAGACATGACAGGTGGCGCGAGGAACGGGAGGAAATTTCACTTTACTTTTTTTTTTTTTTTTTAAATTATATTCTTAGATTTTTTTTTTTTACTATGCTTTCATTTTCTATACACACTGTAAATCACTGTGATTTTGCCCCACACTTTGAGAAACGCTGGATTAAACCATTCAAAACATTGCATTCAGGAACTCTTTGATTTACTGGCCAAGCAAGAAGCACGCCAGATAAGTACAAAAACCCATATTTTTTCTTTTAAGCGACAGGCCGATTAAGAGTTGCTACACAAATAGTGTATTGATATTTTACTAGTTTTATACCACACATACTTAAAAGTAGGGCTAGGCGATCTGGCCTTTCATGAATATCTCGATATTTTTAGTCCATGTCAAGATACACAATATATATCTCGATATTTTGCCTTACCCTTGAATTAACACTCGATGCATATAATCAAACCAGTATGATGATGTATGTGTCTACATTAAAACATTCTTGTTCATACTGCATTAATATATGCTAATTATAAACCTCAATGCAGAGGGAAATCACAACTAAGTACATTTACCACAACGGTATGTATTAAACAGTGGCATAAACATTCATGTAATTTCAAAACAGAAAGTGCAAGATTGTCAGAGACATTTTAAAACAAACTATTAGTGCACTTTTGTGCATGATGTCACTAAGATGACATATCAAAAACAACACTAAATTGAAGTGCTCTTTTTGTACAGAATGCCACTACAATAGTTTAAAACAAATAAAGTGCACTTTTGTGCATGATGTCACACAAAATATTTCAATAACTGTCAAATAAAAATTAGCTGCATAATAGGAAATCAAATAGTGTATGTCCTTCGCTATGTGGTAGGTTACTGCGGACGTTGTCTCCTTCTGTTGTTGACAATTTTTTTCATACAGTCTTGATGTGGAAATGGAAGACGCCAGGCTCAATTGGGTCAGTGCAGGTTAGCATTTTGTTGGCTGTGGCACAGGCCGATATGTTGACATGCAGAGTTTAAGCACTCTTCATTCTCTAGCGGGTGACTTTTCAAATGATGCTACAAATTAGTAGTGCCGCTACTTTTTGTAGCAACGCTTTGGCCGCATACTTGACATATTATGGTTGTTTGTTCAACATCTTCCTGCTTGAAGCCAAACCACCGCCAGACGATGGACTCCGTGCTGTTTTGCTTGGGAATTAATTCTTCTTCCTCCATTTGTTACCACATTCACACCTTCTCCCTCTCGTATTACCACTCGCACCGCTCCGCTTGCACCTGCCACAGAAGTTAGCTGCCACAGCTAACTTTACCTATGGTACATTCCTCTCTGCTACCTCTCTGCTCGGCGAAGGCGTGTAATGTTATATGCGCGACATTATGTGACGTATGTAAGAAGGTGCGCTTGTTTTATGTCTCTGTGAGAAGGAGAGACAAGAAAGAGTTAAGAAAAGCCTGCAGTGCAATATATCGCGTATAGTTGATATAGCGCCCAGCCCTACTTAAAAATACACATACTCAGAGCACATTGTCAAGTTACTGTACTTTTAAAATTATATTTATAATAAATAATTATAAAAATAAACACCACTAAAGGCTTCCTTATTGCGCACTGTTTGCTTTGTTGTCCACAAGTTGCAGACGTTCTCCATGTTTATTTTACGCTTGAAAAGTGTTTGTCCATCTTATATATTCATTTATATTGCAACACATTTACCCCTGCATGTCAAGAGCTTTTGTTGAGTGTGATCTCTAGTGATTTCTGTTGGTAAATGAGGGACGATGCGAGATTATCATCGCATTTTAACATATCCGTCATGTAAATGCTGATTTTTGCTGGGTTAGCATTGTAAATGAAAATCTGTTCTTAATTGTGTTACCCTGGATAAATATAAAGGTTAAATAAAGATATAAATACATACGCGAAAGTAAATGTTTATGTACTACAACAGTGGTCCCCAACCACCGGGCCGCGGCCCGGTACTGGTCCGTGGATCGATTGGTACCGGGCCGCACAAGAAATATAAAATAAATACAAAAAATCATTCTGTTATTAATATTTTTGGTTCCTACATTATATATCAATATAGATCAATACAGTGTGCAGGGATACAGTCCGTAAGCACACATGATTGTATTTTTTTTATGACAAACACCTGGGGATAGGGTGATTGGCAGCACTAAATTGACCCTAGTGTGTGAATGTGAGTGTGAATGTTGTCTGTCTATCTGTGTTGGCCCCTTCAATGAGGTGGCGACTTGTCCAGGGTGTACTCTGACTTCCGCCAGAGTGCAGTTAGGATAGTTTCCAGGGCCCCCGCGACCCCAAAAGGGACAAGCAGTAAAAAATGGATGGATGGATGGATTTATTCATACGGTAACTGTGCTGCTCATTTGGCTCTTACAAAAAACAAAATCACTATTAAACTTTTTTTATAGGCCCAATGCTAAGAAAAACAAAGTATATATATATATATATATATATATATATATATATATATATATATATATATATATATATATATATATATATATATATATATATATATATATATATATATATATATATATATATATATATATATATATATATATATTTTAAACATAATACAGAAAAAATAGCAGCAATAAATAACTCTCAAAAAGCAACACATATTTTGTGATCATGTGTTTAAAAATCAGCACACTGGGATATTATTGATTATTGATTAACTCTTGGAATTCTTTTTAGCAAGCTAACAGACCTGAATAATTCTGAGTATTTTAACTATCTAATAGGTTGTATATATAATATTTTATGATATCTGCGCTGTGGTGCCTAATGTTGGTATGTGTTAGTGTGTGTGATTGACATTTGTTATTGTGCCTTTCTTCTTTGCACTGCAAATTGATGCTGCTTCACACCTGAAGTTCCTGTCAATAAAACAAGTAGATTTAGACAATGTTCATCAGGCAAACTTGGCTAAAGTGATATTTAAATCTATTTTTCACACAACTTTGTCTGACACCTGTTAGCTAGCTAGCAAGGTAACAAGCTAACTATCTTACAGATTTGAAATGGCATCCTCCAGATGTCCAACATCCTGACTCCACTGTAAATTCCCGCTATCACAAATGTGTCATAAAAACAAGATCTGCTTTGCAAAATTAGCAAGGCATTAAGATTAAGGCGAAAGCTTCCGACACTTTACATGTTTTCACCTGTGATGTTGTTGCGAGTGGCCACAGTGACTCGCTTCCGTCCAGACAAACACGGGTGATGATGTCACCGACTACTGTCGACAAATGAATTTGTCGGCGACAACTTTTATTATCGATATTTGTTGGCAATGTCGACGAATAGTTGCACCCCTACTAACGCGGTTCCGGCTTAACTTCTGTTAATCTGTACTTGAAAGTTGCACTTAAAAGTCTTCTGTTTTGCTACTTTACGTTTAAGTTAACATTGCGGTTAACATGACTTCTGTTTCCTCCTGCTTTTGCTTGTTTCGTGTGCTGTATGCTTAGCTTTTTCTTGTCCTGCAACCCCTCAGTGGTAATAATACTGTAAGAAATGTAGTTAATTTGTCGCTATGGAGGGGAGAATTTGTAACTGGGAGGAGCGGCTGCGCACCTTCGAAGGTCACAGGGCTGTCAGTCAAGTTGTTGGCTGCAGTTCAAGTGCTGGTACTATACAGAGTAACCCTACCATCTGGTGGATGGCTTTGCACTACACCCTATTTAGTTCATCTTGATCATAATGTGAATGTGAGCTAGCAGATAGTGCCAGTTCTTAAAAATAAAAATATAGTGCTAAATATCTGTGGCCATCCCTTTTTATGTGGTAGTAAATAAACACACTGCACTGTATATAACTGTATTAAGCTTGCAATGCCGCTGTTGATTTAGTAGTTTGCTGGCCTAAGAACAACATGAAATCAGCTCTAAGATGTTATATAGTCAATTTCCCAGAACTGACAAATCTCTTCTTTTGTGGGTAATATTCTGCTTTTCAAAGATTTTTTTTAATCTTAATGTTTGAAATGAATGCTTGTTTTGATGTTTTTCTGATACAGGTTGTGTTGAATGTGAACATCTCTGATTGGGCAGCCATGCATTCATTGTTGAACTCTGAACTTTACAAGTAAGTCATTCTGTCAAAAACATGAACGATTTGACAAACCATTTTAATTATACAAGCTGTTGCAAGATTTTGAAATAGCAAAATGTAATAATGTCTTAAAAAGTATTGACCTAGCAAAGAATAGTAAAGTTACAAAAATACATGTTAAAGCCTCAAAGTAAACTGTTTGGAGATTTCAGATTTCACAAGAAATTAACGATTAAATGAAAAATCTGTTAAAAAAAAAAACAAGATTAAAAATATCTAACCGTCTTTCTGCAGGTGTCAGGATTCAGGTTCACGTAAAGTTGATCTGAAGTTATCTCACTTGGATTGGAGTCCTGAAGCCACCCTGATCCACTTCCAAGGACAGTACCTGGACATCTATGAGCTTGACTATAACATTTTGCAGCAGGCGATACAGAGAACACCAAAGACCAGTGCTGCGGTAGATATTGGAGAGTTTTGCCTGGTGGAAGATGCCAACTCAGCCCACTGGTACAGAGGAAGGACCCAGGGTCATAAAGATGGCATATTTGATGTGTTCCTTATAGATTATGGCAATATCTTGAGTGTGGACATCGCTCACATATCTTCCTGCTCAAATGATTTTCTCATGCTGCCTCCAAAGATAGTTTGTGGCTTTTTGGCAAATATGTTGGTGCTTCACAGTACCTCTGATTGCGGCGTGGGAGAGTACCTCTCAAACCTGATTGGAAAAACCACCACGGGTTACATTGAAGCCTTTCTTCCTCATGGTGTACTCCTGCTGGAAGTTCCTTATGTCAACGACGAGCTTGTTAGGCATGGCTTTGGAAAGCACGTAGACAGAGACACCTTCCTCCTCTTGGTGGAGCTCTTCATTGAGGCGCCACTCAAACAAAACACTGACAAATTAAGCAGACAGGAACATTGTTACAAGTTATCCGCACTGCAGGTCTACGAGGAAATTCTGTCATTTTGCGGGCCCAGGATGACTTGTGGTAGCCGGGCTAAAGTTAGAGTGACAGCTGCCCTCAATCCAGGACTTTTTTACTGTCAGGTTGCCAACAATGAAACGGATCTTCGGAACGTCTCAAAGAGGTTGGCTGCGGTCTGTGAGTACGGAAAAAAAGACAACCATCAGAAAAATCAACAAAACTTGGGTTTACTGTGCTCGGTGAAAAGCAAAAATGGAAAATGGTACAGAGGCTTTGTGAAATTACTTCCAGTCAAATCACAAGTGCGAGTGTTGTTTATTGACTATGGATTCTCTGAGTGTGTTAAACTTGCCGATGTCCACAAGTTGCCATCCGATTTATACTTAACCCCTATCATGGCGTTTCCATGCTCACTCTCAGCTCTGAAGGCCAAGGATGAGGAGGTGAAGGGTCAGCAGTTGGGTTTCCTCAAGGCAGGCTTGTTGGGGGAAATGTTGGAAGTGGAGATTGATAGTTTTGACGAAGAGCACCATCTATACTCCGTCTGGGTGGTTGGCACTGTTCAAGATTTAACAGAAACGGGTCCCAGCCAACAGCTCCCCCCAATAAAAGCTCAGTCATGCATAACTCCAGAAGCGGAGGCCCCCAAGACTGGCCCCCTTTCCTACAAGACAATCAAAGGCCGAGAGCTGGTTAAAACTCTGGACGAGGAGGAGCTGCAGCTACATTCTGTTTTTGAGGGCTACTTTGAACATGCCCTAAATCCACACAACTTCTGTATTCGAACACAGAAGCGAAATGATGAGTTTCAGGAAATGATGAATAAAATGTCAGAACACTTCTGTCAAGTGGCGCTGGAGGAGGACATTTTGTTAAACCCTAAACCAGGCACACTTTGCTGTGCATTGTATGATGCTGACATGCGTTTCTACCGTGCTGTCGTCACTGACGAACTTCAACATGGAGCTGAAGTTCTATTCATTGACTTTGGCAATGTGGAGAAAGTGCCTCACAAGTTTATCAAAAAGATTCCAGAGACATTTGCCGCCATACCGGCATTTGGCATCTGTTGTACTCTTGTTAATGTTTTACCTTTGGATGATGTGTGGACCTGTTTGAACTCAGACTTCTTCAGAGAGGCTATTTCCAACAAAGCCCTGCTAGTTCACCTTGTTCACATAACAGAACACAGATGTGTGGTGGATCTCTACGAGATGGTAAGTGATAACAATTTGAGTATCAGCGAGCTCCTTGTGTCCTCCAAGCAAGCATACTACTGGAACAACATTCCCATAAAGCCTGTGGTGAAAACCAACAATCAAACTCAGCAGAACTTCACAAAGAAGCTGGTGGAGCAAGGCCTGGCGAGAGAAGTCCCCGATTCAAGAAATCACGATCTTCCGAAGTCCTTTGTCTACTCTTCATTTGACTTAGCCTCTAACAATGAGATACAAGTCTATGTTACTCATGTCAGCAGTGAGTTGAACGTCTACTGTCAGCTTGAACGCAACATGGAAATCCTCAAAGAACTTGAGGTGAAGATCTCGGAGGAAAGAAAGAAAGTAAAGCATGTAGGTATGGAAAATGTTCCAATTAAAGTGTGCCTGGCAAAGTACTATGATGGAAAATGGTACAGGGTTTTGGTCAGCCCTTCCCCCTCCCCTCTGCATTTCAGTGTCTTCTTTGTGGACTATGGAAACACAGGTATCTCTGAAAAAAGTCAGGTGGTGTCCATTCCCAGAGACTGTGATCATTTGTTATCCACACCCATGCAAGCTTTGAGGTGTAACCTTGTTGGTGTGTCCAACAAGGAGTTCTTCATTGAAGTAAAGACATGGCTGGATGGGTCTGTCCTCAACAAGCAACTAAAAGCCATCATAGTGCAGAAGTGTGACGATGATTCGTTTGATGTGGAACTGTTTGACGGCATTCTTAACATCAATAACAAGGTAAATGAGCTCATTGACAGCCTTTCATCCAAACCAAAGATCGAGTTTAGATTGATCAAAAACAAAGAAAACAGAGGCCACAAAGAAAGAGGACGTTCTTTGGACAAAAGAAAGAATCTTCCTAAAATGAGGGGGTCTTACTCTCCCACATTTCATGGACAGAGAGGTTCTCATGTCAGAGCAGGACCTCAGCGAAGGAAGGACTATGTAAAAGTGTCCGCTAACAAGCACACAAAGACAGCACAACTAAGAGAGCAGCGTTGCATCACCGCAAAGACAACAAGCATGACAAGCACTTTATCAAGGAAGCCTCAGAACGAACTGAAAGCCCGTCAACAACAAACTCCAATGCAGAATTACAAAACGGAAAAACCTTCAGCAGACGTGAGCCCTCAACTCCCACGTTTGCCAAAGAGAAAGGAGAAAGCAGGCTCTAGCATGATGTGTTATGTTACACATGTCAACTCGGTCAATGACTTCTTCCTTCAGCTCTCTTACGATGAACCTGCCATCTTGAAACTGGTGGATGAAATCAACTCCAACCTTCTCTCCTTGAAGGCGGCCCTTTCTGTGAGAATCAGCGACCTTGTTCTGGCTCAGTATGACGAGGATGCTGCTGTGTACCGGGCAGTGGTGAAGGCTCACGAGGGAAACTCTTGTTTCAAAGTAGACTTCCTGGACTATGGAAATTCTGCAGTTGTTGAGAAGAATGTGATCTACATATTTCCCCCGGAGTTTCTCTCTCAGCCACCTTTCAGCATCAGGTGTTCCTTGAGGGACTCCAGCCTTTACAACAGCGATACTTCTTTTTCTGATGCAGTCATGGAGAAGCCTCTCAGGGTTAATTTTGTCCGAAATACTGGAACTTACTGGGAAGTTGACATAGAGGTTCTCAACCAAGTAGAAACACCTGAACCAGCCTTTGAAAGTGATTCTGAATCCTGGAAAGAAGGGGATGCCCCTACTGCACCTTTATTTGACGATCAAGACAAAGTAAACTCTTGTGATTTCACAGAAAAGGAACCAACAGAATCGCAGACCAAAGACCTGATCCTGACGGCGTCTAAGACCTTGACACTTAAACATAAGGCCAAGTATTTTGCAAACATTAAAAGCAAATCCAGGAGGATTCCAAAAAAACCATCAGTATCCATTAAAAAGAAGAGTGAAACCCTCATCACTCAAGCAAAACAGGTTGAAGATGCGGTGGTACTGTCAGTCTTGTCTCACGGTCATTTCTACGTCAGGCCCAGTAAGATCAACAGCCTGCTTGCCGCATTGGAATGCTCCATAGCTGAGAACGTACACCAGTGCGAGGTGGTGGTTCAGGAGGACATTAAACCAGGCTTTAAATGCTTAGTTCAGATCCACAAGGACGCCCAATGGAAGAGGGCTGTTGTTCAACAAGTCAGTGAAGGGAACTATCATCTCTTCCTGGTGGACGAAGGATTGACTTTGCAAATGACCTCACACACCCCCTTGAAAAGGCAGTTTAATGATGGGACGACTATCCCCAACCTGGCTGTTTTGTGTAAAATGATCAGCGCCAATGGAGGTGACACTCTCAAGACAATGATAGGCCAAGACGTTCAGCTGGTCTTTGTGACTTATGCAAAGTCTAACCACTTCTGGGTGGTTCAGCAAATTATCCCACTGCCTTATGAAACACGAAATCAGTCCTCAGAGGAACTCTGCCCAGACACAAGTACACCTCAGACTATTGCCTTTGCTCCAGTCTCTCTGGACAAAGAATACTTCGGTTTTGCCACTGAAGTGACAACACCCTCTGACTTTTGGGTGGTGCTCGAGGACTCGCTGCCGCTGATGAACCAAGTGGCTTTGATGTTGGAAGACCTCTCAGAGGGTCTGCCGCTCCTTCCCAAACATTCCCTCGCGCCTGGTGCCAGCTGCTTGTTTCAGTCTGACCTCAACAACAATAAGTGGTGCATTGCAGACATTGTCCAAGTGGACACTTCTGTGGTGCTAAACCTGGTTGACTACGGCCTTAGTGTACGTGTGCCTTATGAAGACTGCGTCAGCTTAAGAACTCTTCCAGTAGAGCTAATGAACCTCCCAAAGAGGGTGTATCCCTGCTGCCTTCGGGCAGTGAGGCCAGTTGGAGAGGACCGCCAGTGGAGCCAGGAGGTATCTGTCCACTTCCAGAAATGTTTGGACCAGAGCTTTCAAGTTGTCTTCCGGGAAGGTCTGTCAAACTCACGCTGGACTGTAGACATTGTCATGGATGGGGTCCATGTTGCCAAAAGGCTGGTGGACGCTGGACACGCCAAGTATACAGACGCCTTACTGGGCCTCAGGTATTATCACCCCTCAGGTTATCCACATTTTAAAGATATATATACAGTATATACTGTATATGTGTATACAGTGTATATATATTATATATATATACATATAATATATATAAATATATATATATATATATATATATATATATATACATATATATATATATATATACTGTATATGTATGTGTATACAGTATATACTGTATGTATGTATACAGTATATATGTATATATATATATATACATACACTGTATACATACGTATATACTGTATACATACATACAGTATATATATACTGTATGTGTATACAGTATATACTGTATGTATGTA